>NW_010527241.1:0-18773 GCF_000687285.1 Phaethon lepturus
CCGTGGGGACGAGTCCGAGGTGGCAACTCGGGTGGGGGCGATGCCGCGGGGCGTGGGTGCCCATGCGCTAAGACTTGGGCTGTTTGGGGCACGACTCTGCCCAGGATTTTGTGGCGCAGTGGGGTAGGTCTGTCAGCTATAAGCCTCACGGAGCGGTGTCTCCTCCTGAATGCACTTTGTTTGACTTGGCTGTTGCTTTTTTGGGTTTCTGGTCTCTTCGGTGGCTTCTCGGGCCCTGTCCCGAACCAGGAGGTCTGCGTGGGCTTGGTTCACACCATGTCTGTTTGCCAGCCCTTCGCCAGCCACGCAGGACTCTCTGGAGACGCTTCCTGCCCTCTGCACACCCCGGGGACCTGAGCACTTGCTGGAGGCAGGCACAGGTGCTATGGCTGGACCGAGAGCTGGACCTGGTTCCCACCAGGCAGCAGGACAAACCTTGTGCTTGGGATTCTCACACACTCGTAAATAGTGTCATTTTTTTAGCAAGACAAGTCATTTAAGGCCCAGCTTTTTCCCTCCCTGGGGAGGTGGGAAAGGTCTCCAGTTATAATCCACCTCTGCCAGCATGGCAAACCCTACTGTTATGCTCCTAGTTATTTTAGATGGGTTTTGTTTAGAGACCTGTACTAAAAAGAGGGAACCAGGGTTTCCCCCGAGTGGAGCCGGTGATTTCTTTCCTCCCTCAGCTCAGGTGTGGGCAGGGTGGAGTTTGCTACAGCTGCTTCCTTATATAAAGGGCAGGTTGAGGCACAAACTGCCCCTAAGGAGGGGCTGTGGGAAATGCCAGAGCAGCTGCTGTGGAGCCTTTCCTGCCCAGGGAGAGGTAAGGAAAGCTGCCCCTGCAGTTTGCTTCATTTGTTTTTTCTGTGTCTCAAACAGCACAGTTTAATATTATGAAGGATTCGTCTCTTTTAAAAGTTTGTCTGGAAATCTGGTGAGGGCTGCACCTTGGGCTTGGCACGGTGTCTTTGTGTCTCTTGGCTGCTGGTGGGTCTATGTAGGAGGGCTGGGCTAGCCCCAGTGCTGAGATGTGTGGGGCAAGGTCATGCTGGGCACATGCAGCCCCTCTGCAGTGCTTGTTACTGGCCTGTTCCCGAGCTGGGGAAGCAGTTGGGGCTGCCCGGGATGGCAGATCTCACTCCCTTGGACCATGGCCCTGAGGAGCCCAGGCCACCCTGGGGTGAACACACCTGAGCTCTCTGAGTGCCACCGGGGTTATGAATATGAAAACTGAAAGCTAACATTAGACTTAAATGTTTTCTGGTACAATCTAACAGTAGATGTGAGAAGCAGACTATGTAGGAGTAATTAATTATTCCTCTGGCAATCTTGGAGCTGCACAGTTAAAGTAATCACAGTTATTACCAAGTGGTATTTTCTTAAGGTGAAATGCCCTCTTGGGAGGAGATGGATTGTAAATGTGTTGGTACCTGTCTGCTGGTGACCAGGCTGGGGTTTGGGTGCTGGGATGTTGAGTTGGTGCTGGTGGGGTTTGAGTTTATTCAGCAACTGCTCAGAGAGGCTCAGCCCTGAGGGACATCAGGCACCAGCAGCTATTTGAGGGGAAGCGTGGGACTGGCTGGGGCCATCTTTGAGTGAAAGCATCGCTCTGCGGTGAGGCCTCGGTTTGGCAGAGTGCTTAAAGCAGGTGTTTGGATGCCTCCACACAGGCGAGGGGCTTTGCTGAAGCAGGCAGTGATGGGAAGCTTATTGGCAATGAAATGAGAAAGATTGATGGATTATGAGATATTATAGACTTTATGTCGACAGATATGGTTGCATTTAATATATTTGTTCAGAAGAGGCAGTGAAGGGACTGTCCTGCTTTCCCTGTGGGGCTGTGCCGGTGCAAACACTGCCCTGTTACTGGTGTAAGTGGTGTTACTTTGAGTATGATAAGGATTGCGTGATCAGACTTAAGGTATTGTGCATCTGATATGAAGCAATGAATAGGCTGAGACAAAATCAGTCCTCTCGTATTTATGATTTATTTGGCTATATCTGCATTAGCACAACTTTTTAAAACCAGAAAGGAAGCCTATTGTCTATGGTTGTCGTGGGTCTAAGGGCTGTGGAGCCCAGCACAGTGGTCCTCGCTGCGTGGATGCTCTGGGGAAGGGGACCACGTCTCGCAGGTGCTTCTCAATGGGAGGCACTGAACGCCTTTTTACGAGCGTCATGGTCTGGAAAAGTACTGAGATGAGGCCCAACCTATAACGAAAGGAGCAGATAGAGGATTGGTTACAGCAAGCAGCTGGCCAAAGAAAATAGGTTGTAGCACAAACAGGGAAGAGACTGCAGATTGGCACAAGGGTTTTTGCCTGTTTGGGAAACGTTGCTCCAGATGAAGATAAAGACTTAACCTGTTTAAAATGAGGACTAGTTTTCTGATTGACTTCAGGAGATTCTTATTCTGCTCCAGTAACAAGATCCTGTAGTCTTACGATGGTGTTGGTTGTCTGACAGTTTCAAGTGCTGGCATGCCTTAAGATGGACCCTGAAATAAATAGGACTTATTTTCCACAGCACAAGACTTGCTTGTGTGCTCACTGAGGGGGGCAGGATGGGCTCAGAGCTCCCAGGAAAGCCATCACTGGGGTTGGGGACTCGTGCATGCCCTGCTCAACAAACATACAGCAGTCTCTCCCCAGGAATTACCTCTGAGGTGGAGAGGGGGTGAACAAATGCCCATGGCAAACAAACAAAGGGGAAGTTATCTGGGGGAGAAAGGTCCCAGGGCCCTTTGGGGTGAGTGGTGGGTTTACACACAGCTGCACGTGGCAAACCTATACAGTAGATGCAGAGTTACTGAGATGTGTGCGTGTCTTCATGTACAGAGTGGATTTACCATGGGGGTTGTGGGCTTTACCTGCCCCAACACAATTCCTTGTGCCACATATCTGCCTTGTCTGGATGTGCAGAGCTGCCTCCTGCTTCCCCCACCCTGCTCAGGCTGGCTGGATGTCAGGTTTTGCATATGTAAAAATACACAGCAGTCTTTGCCCTGGAAAGCTTGCTAGTGATCTCATTAATCAAGACAAACAAAGCGTATTTAGCTATTCCCCCTCTCTGGAGGAAAGGCGTTCAGGTCCTTAAATATGCATGTCAGTGCTGAACTTCAGACGGTTGTTTCTGGATGTTTTCACTTTCTCATGAGTAGCAGCAGTGATGTAACCCCTCTCCAGGAGGGAAAGACGGGGAAGGCGGAACCAAGGGCTGCTAAAGCTGGTGGGCAGCCCCTGGGAGCTGGCAGGGACCATCCCCAGCTGGGCCAACTCCAACCTTCCATTAAGGACGCAGGAGTTTTTCCCTCAGAGCTGGAATTGTTGGAAAAAGCCAGTGCCTGCAGGTAAGGACAGCTGAGCTGCTTCTCTCAAATGTACCTCTGCCTTCCCCATCATGCTCCTGGCCCACCAGCACTTGGAATTGGGCAGGGAGAAATTTCTGCCTGGGATCGGGTTGAAGCCACAGGGGAGGAAAGAGCAGTTTATTCACTTCAGTCTTGGTACAGAGCTCTCAGGTGAGAAATGTCACACTGAGCCACAGCTGGCAGTAATTAAAATTAGCAGAGCCCTTGACAAAGTTGAGGGATGCCAGCTTCTGTCCTCAGCATGAGTAAGTGGGAAGCACCAGGTGTAGGACAGGGGACAAGTGCTATTTTAAAAAATGAGAAACCCTCTCATAATAAGGGACAGTGGAGAAGTATGGATTAGTCCCAAGCCAGTAATTAGAGTCAAGATAAGGGTGTCCTTAGGTCAAAGGTCTTGTGATGACAGAGACTGGTGTTGAGAAGTCAATGCCAGTGATGAATCCTCATCTCTGATTCTTCTAATTCATATTTTAAATGATGAACCCAAAGGTACTTCCTCTAGAGACAGCTGATGATCTTTAACATTACTCTGATGTGGTTACGGGCTGTTATGCCAGGATTTTGTCCGAATCATGGATTTGGAGCACTGGCTGTAGCAGGACAAGAATGTAGTTTGTAGGCAGAAGCTTGGTGGTTGTCCTTGAAGGATGATGGAGCTGCAGTGGTTTTCAGCTGCTGATTAGAAGCAATATTTTGTTATTGACAAGTTAAAACCTTCAGGACACTTGCGGCTGGGATCTTGTAATGTCAGCACTTGCTTCAAAGAATTAGAGGGGCAATAAAAAACCTTTATCACTCCTAAAACTTAAATACATATTTGGGGGTTATTTTCATTTGGGTTTCTCAGTTATGATAATGCTTTAAATCAGAGGACTGTAAATGATCACTTGTCAAGCATTAATACAACCACATGCATGCTAGAAGCAGGTCTGTTAACAGAGGGCTAAGAAATTGTGCGTGAGATACGGGAAGGCGAAGCTGGTACAGAGAAGGCAGAGCTGAGCTGGTAGAGACTGGCAGAGCTCCTCAGACGGCAGCAGAGCAGGTACCCCAGAGACCAGGGTTCTGTGGGTGGTGTTGGGCTTGTTGACATTGAGGCGGGTGCTGGGGTGTGTGTGCCGTAACCACCAGGCACTGTCAGCACCTTTGGGTGGTCAGTAAAGTTAGCTTTTGGGGGCAGAGGTAAATGAGAGTCACCTTGCGAGGGGGGAAATTTTTAATTGATGTGGCTGGATTAAATGGTTTGTGGGAGGTGTTGAGAATGAACCCATGAAAAGGGCTGAAGCAAGTGATAAGCAGCACCAGGGTCTCCTGCCCTGGAAGGATCCATGCTTGGAGATGCGGCGCTACCCGCTCCTCTCCCGGCACCCGGCTGGCTCTGCCCGCCCGCGCAAAGGCAGCTTCCCAGCCATGTGCGATTTTTCACTTGAGCAATGAAGTCGCCCCTAGACTCAGCCTAGTTTTTCCATCATCCATTTGATAGAATCCTTTCAGCGGGCGACAAAACACTTTCTTGAGCTCTCTTTAGACAAACCCAATCTCTATTCCTTTTTCAAAACCTCCCTCATCTACAGGAGTCCAACAAACCTGGGCCTTTTAAGACCTCTCCTCTTTGTTTTTTTTCCCCTTCCCAAACAACACAAAACAGTGTCACATCTGTAGGTTTTTTTGTGGAGGGGGGGAAGGAGGGAATATAATACACAGTATGGAGAGGGGTACGGTACACATTCTGACGCACGCCACGCCGAGCATCCCCGTACAGACAAAAACCGCGCGCGCGCATCGAGATGCAAATGATTTCCGTGCAGCTATCACTTGTAAAGCTTGACAGAAAATAATGAGAAACACTAAATCTTTTATAAGGTCAACACTCAAGCAGCTGTCAAACAAGAAAAGAATTTAGCGAAAGATCCGCAAAAACTTCCATTGCCTCATTAAATCCAACAGGGCCGGGGCCCGGCGTGGTGAGGAGGCACCGGGGCGCCTCCGTTTTGTGTCAGTAATTTGCGGCGGAGGAAGAGGGAAGACGAAACAGCCAACGCCGAAGGGGCCTTGGGGGAGGCTGGGGAATCGTTAGTGCGCCAGGAGCGGCCTCGGCTCCTAATTGGAAGCATTGGGCATTATCAACGGAGGATTTGCCTCGGCTCCCTGACAGCTCTCTAGGCCTGGAATGATAGCCCACTTGTCAGTGTAAAAGACCATTAAAAACAAACCATTTTGATTTAATTGGAGGCGGTGCGCTGGGGGCCCAGGTGAGGCGCCTCATCAGCCGATGTTGGCTGCTGATGCCTTTTTCCCCCTGTATTGATGGCTTTTTTTTTCTCCCCTCCCTTTCAAAAACTGTCTAGGAAAGAGAAAGAGGTGCTGAAAGATCCTTCACAGCTGCATTGAGAGCCGCTTTCAATAGGGTTGTCAACAAATGCTGTGACAAGTTAGAGAGAGGCAGGTATTTTTAAAACAGACGTTATTCTGTCCAAGATGAGCTGCGCTCGGAGGTGTGTGTTGGATTATTAGGGTTACAAATACCGTGGCTTTTCCTGGCAGTAGCGTGCTTAACCGGTTTAACGAATGACGTTGATTTTTTTTTTTTTCTCCCACCTTTCCAATTCCAAGAATGTAGGGAACTGCAGGACAAGGGGGTCTGGACTAGGACAAGGGAGTCTGGACTAAATGGTCCTTATTTGCTTCCAACCCAGGAAGGTTTCTAAAAGTGCTCAGCAATTTTTGGCTGCTGTATTTAATGCCCCATGGAGAATTGGGATTTTTTTTTTTTTTTTGCTTGCTGAAAATAAAGGCCACAGATGTTTGCTGGAGTTCACTGGTCACTTGGTCTGGGCAATAGTGTGAGTAAAGTAGAGTTAACCCACTGGAGCTGTAACCCAGTGTGTGGCCCCCTTGGCAGATGTCCTGGGGTCAGACCAGAGCTGGCAGCTTTCACACTGACCTCATGTGTTTCTGAGATTTGAATCCTGACCCTTTTCATGCCAGGCAGGAGTTTAACTCCAAATTCAGTTGTCTGTTGGTGAACAGGATCTCTGCAGAAGGCAGAAGAGGTCTGTGAATGAAACCCTCAGTCCATTTAAAAAGCACTTTTACGGATTTGTGTATGAAACAGTAGGTAGCACTGACAGCAATGGTAGGTGCTCACCTGTAGCCCAACACAGTGTGTTTGGTTTTACTCTACTCCAAGCTGGGAGGCTGCAAGCACCCCAAATTTGTTCCTTTGTGAGTGAATATCTCCGTAACAGGAATGGGCATTGGTTGCCGAGAGTTGCTTGTGCTGCCTTTGGACACCAGGGCTTGGATGCAGGTGGAGATGGTCCAGGCTGTAAGGATGTGCAGGGAGGGGTGGTGGTTTCATGGGTCGATCAGGAGATGTTGGAGAGCATTGAAAATAGTGGAGGAACGATGGGTTACCTGAGGGAGATGTGAGGAAGGCATGAGCATGGCGGAGGGCAGCATTAGGGTGTGACGGAGAGGCTGAGTGTCCAGGATGTGTGCAGAGGGACACTGGGAAAGGCTGGATCATGGAAGTGCTTTGCTGCAGTTTGAGTAATTGCATTGCTGGAAGTTTCAGCTGTCGTGCAAAACAAGAAAACCTTTTATATATAAAAAATATAGTGCTGGTGACGGGGGCCGGGAGCCTGCATTTAGTCACAGAAGGGCTGCGGTGTGGGAGGTGACACCCCTGCTGTGGTCCCAGTGGTGATGTGCAGCGATCGTGCTCAGCGCAGCTGGGTCTCTGCTGACTGTTTGGAACCCTGCAGGATGCTGTATTTTCTTTTTGCATTGCGCCTGTTGTAGGCAGGTCAGCACTGAAGGCCAGTGGTGTTGCTTTGGATTGTCACTGTGGGGCTGGGACTCACCAATTCATGTCACTTGGGCCACTGAACAGCCATCAGGTGGCACTGATTTTTATTTTTTTAAATTTTTTGGTCAGCCAAAATCCCAGCTGAAGGGAGGTTTGATCTGGTAGCATGGTGACAGACAGCTCTTGAACTCATTGCTTTATTCTTTAAGCACTATCTAGGGCCCAGAAGTTTTGTAATGCTCCAACTCCATGAAGTTTTGCTCTTCTCACACCTGGGAGGATAAATGCCGTATCTGAAAAGCCAGCCCACCGTGCACTGTGTGTATCAAGCCTAGGTTATTTGAGCAGAGTCTATGGCTTTTCTGACAAGACAACAGTTGCAAGATCACATGAGCTGTGCTTGTCAGTTCAGCTCTTTAGACAAAAATAGAGGTAAGGCATTAAAAAAAAATGTGGAACATTTTTGTGTGTATGTGTTAAACCTCAACTGTTAATTCTGATGAAGGATCAGGCTGTGAGCAGATATCGGATCCCTGGTGCGAATCAAATTCTGGAGCCCAGAATTTTCCTGCAAAGTTTATACAGTGGGGATTCCTCTAATTACTTTCAGTGGAAATTTACCTGACAGAGCTTTCCCAGGTAACGCAAGGCAGACGCGGGAGAGCCGCTCAGCCGTTGACAGAGCCTTTGATTTTGTGCCAGGTTGCAAATTAAGTCTTTTGCCAAGGTACCCGAACACTTGCTCGTCAATTGCTTATCGCTTATTCATATCGCTCATCGAGCGCAGCTCGTTTCATCTGCCGGGGAAGGCAGCACATGTTGACAAAAGTGTTGTCCAAAGTTGCTGCATTTTCTTTCCTCTCCCTGTCTGGTCAAGTAAACAAGACTATTCTCCCTAGAAAACCACCTTCAATGTCGGTGCGAGTTGGAATTCTCTAATGAGCAAAGGAAAAACCCTGGTGAATGGCAGTGACACGTGGTGCATGCAGCTCTTTTGACACATGGGTTAATTCTGTCCTACATCACTGCTGTGTGAGGTGTCGCTGCCAAAATCCTTCCGGATTGACTTGGCAGGGCCCTGGAAATCTATTGCAGAGTGGCCAGTGTTGACTTACTGGTTTGGGTTGTGACTATCAAATATTCAGATGGAGGTAGCTGGAGCCTCGCCCTGGGCTGGTGCAGGCAGGGCCGTGGGGATGCTGTATTTCGGCAGCAACATCCTTTCTAGAGTTTGGTTGACACATAGGATGCTATTCTGCCTGGGCCAGCACCACGCTAGCGATGAGTGACAGACGGATGGGACACAACCCATGAACATGGTGGGCAGGAGTGTGTATGTCCATGCTAGGTGCCTGAGGTACAGTCCCCAGGGAATGCAGTCCTGCATCTACAAAAATGAAGTCTTGGTGCACAGTCCTAGCCATGTTGTCAAAACCTGAGCCCAGGAGTCATGTCACTGCAGCTAGAGCAAGGCAGAGGCAGTTGAGGCAGGTGATTGAGGAAGAGGAGGGCAGTAGAAACATCTTGCTGAGGTGACTAAGGAGTTAACTTCTGTTTGGTTTTGTAAAAAAAAAAAAACCAAACCCACAACCAAAACTAACCAACCAAACAAAAAAAAACCCAGACCAAACAAAGCTCTGTGACCTGTTTGTCTCAGTGAGCTGGAGGGCCCAGGAGACCACATGCCAGGTTGGTCCTCCAGAGCGAGAAGCGCAGCAGGAGTGATCACCTGGTGTGGGAGAGCCTGTAAATCACCCAGTTAGCTTAATAGCATGGGCCATTATTCTAAAGCAGTGGGGCTGAAACCTAAATCCAAATGAAAATATGGTCAATTTGTCTATACTTTACTGACTGAATGACTATGTAATGTCATGCAGCCCTGGCAATGCAGGGAGCAAGCAGAGGCAATTAGTGGGGAGGGCAAAGCTCCTTTGTTTTCTTCTCTTCCACTTCCTCCGCAAGCTCTAGCACGGTGCCGGAAGATGGTCTTGTGGGGACTAAATGGAAAGTCCAGTATAAGAGCCAGTCGTGGCATTCACACCCAGTTTCTGAAGCTTTCTGTAAGGGATCGGGACAGGAATAGAAAAATCCTCCTTGTTGATTTTTATGGGTCTAAAGCAACAAAACCTCATCTTCTGGCTGTCCTCTGCTTTGGGTTACAACCAGCTTGGTAGCTGGGTGCTCTGCATTGCTCCCCCCAGGCCCAGCGCAGGCCAGACTGAAAGGCATCGTGCCGAATGACGGGGGTGACAAGAAGGATGAGTGGCTTGAGGACATGTGTCACATCCCTGCATCTTGCACCAGCCTCAGGTCACATGGAAAAATAGTCCAAAGTGGGGCTGTGGTCAGAGCAATTGAGTCTCTGAATATTCTTGCCCACAGTCCGGAGTTGTTCCCAGGTCATGAGCATCTTCTGTAATGGCCAGAACAAGACAATGTCACTGGAGGCTGGCAGGAAAAAATATGCAGATGGGAGTCTAACAAGCTTCTGTAAAGTAGTATTTTTGTGGTTGCTTATCATACTGCTTTTTGCATGGTAGGATGAGGGTATTGCATGGATTAAATGCCTACAGTGGTCAGTGCTAATGGCTGGCCTCCCCAGGCCATTGAGTCTTAAAAAAGCTGTAAAGTAGTTATCCACCATCTTGGAAGAGCCTGAGAAAGGTTTAATGAGGATAGAAATACAGCAAGAACAAGCTCCCTCACCTCTTTGGAGCACTGCTCTGTATTGTCACCCTTCTAAAGGAGGGATTGATGGAGTGACTCCTGGAGTCCCTGGGAGTTGAAGGCTTAGGCCAGTTTGTCTTTCAAGATGGTTCCACCATCACCTATGTAGAATCCAACTTTACAGAGATAGTTAAGGCACAGTTTGTAGGCTACCAAGTGGTAGCCAAGTTGGGAACCACCAGCTTTCTCTGGGTTGTTACTGTTTTTAACTGGGTAGATGTTTATGGATGTTCAAGAGAACTTATTTTTCCGTGAAGGAAACCATGCACTGAAACTCAACTGAGCAATGAATTTCCTGATCCGAGTTCTGACATGGGCTGTGCCTGTTAGATCTGGAGCTGGGGAAAGGCAAACCTTCCAGGTTAAAGTCATGAGAAAGGTGGAGTACAGAAAATCTGCAGAGGCTCTGCAGAATGAGCTGTCCCTCTTCCCCTGGATACTGCTCCTGGGAAGGAAGAGGAGAGGAAGGAGAAAGGCAGAAGAAAAGACTCAGAGGTTTGAGAGCTGTGGCTGGGGAGGAACCCAACCACAGTCATGGATGGAACAAAAGAGAAAGCATGAAGAAAAACAGAGGCTGAAAAATGAATAGTGATGGAAAGGTCTGGGGTGAGAGGAGCTTTAAAGAGGAAGCTTGCCCCAGTATCTCGTGTGACTTACACAATCTGTTTAACAGCGATCGGTCATGTTCTTTCCCTGACACTAGCCGCAGCAGCAGCTCTGTGCTGACAGGCAGCGGGGATAAATGATTACTGACATATGCTAATCGGACAGTCTTAGACAAGACATAAGAGGAATACATCAAGGTGGTGCAAAACACATTTCTTGGTTGAAACTCTCCACCTTGTGCAAGTAAATTAGCTTCAGGAAGTCACAAGGCTTCTTCATTGTTTTAAACTGCAGTTAAAAATCAACAGCATAGCAAAAAAAAAAATAACCCTATCAGAACAAGGGCCAGGGTGGAGGGCTGAGAGGCTCTTTGCAGTGGTATCTATCAATGCCAAATATGATTTTGGCTGTGTAAACTCCCTGCAGGGTTTCAGTGCTTTCAGACTTTCTGGTGTCTCCTTTTCATTCCCCTTGCCCAGCTCTTTTCCCTTCCTTCCTAAAATGACCTCTAGCTCTTCACTTGAAGTTTCCCTGTAATTTACACCATAAACAAAGGTAACAGAATTCAAAGCAGCACCCCAGAGCACAGAAGGATGTGCAGATGAATTCAGGGAGATGTTGAGATCCCATTGCTAGAACAAGAAATCTTCACCTTGGCTCTTATTTGGATCAATTAAAGGAAGTGTCACGCACATCTGTAACCTGGCTAGACCCTTTGCTCAGTCTCAGGGTGAATATTGTCAATCAGGTAGTTTAGAGAGGTATCAAGAGTGCAGGCTTTCTGGAAAGCTCTAATTCTTGGGGTGAAAATGTTTCTTGAAACATCTGGTGTGGCTTGAATAAGTTATGGTGAGACCTGATAAAATGGCAGGCTACCAAAATACAAGTTTGACTGTCCTGCTTGTGTCGGGCAGTTGTGGGAATACCAGCAGAGAACAAAGTCCACCCCAGTACTAACAGGAAGATGTAAAAAGATGCTTCCCATCTCGGGAAGCTCATGAAAGTGCATGCAAGTCAGAAAATAAGTCATTAAGCCCTTACCCGGGCAACTGCTGTCTCTCTTCCAGGGCTTATGGCTGCAAAAAATATTCCATCCTGAAGTCCAAAAGGGACTGATGTTTGAACACATCCAGTGCAGGACCATTTTAGGGTCTGGGTCTTGGGGAGCTCTGAGGTAAGAGCCTTGTGTCTACCTTCATTCTATGCTAATGGTGCTATCAGCACATGTGGGGAAGGCTAGAAGGTGTCCCTGAGTTCAACCAAATGCTCCATACCTTCTCCAAGTGGGGCAGGTGCCAGAAGGACTCCTCTTTTGCAGGTAGTGGGTTCTTTCGCAGAAGTGTGGTGCGAGTTTCACGCATTTTGTCCTTCTGCAACCAAAGGTAAACAAGGATGGGCTGAAACGGCTGCACAGCTATATACATCAGGTTGATGTTGTGCCATGTAATGATGCTGGGATGAACAAGACTAAAAGTCACTTTGGACTGATGATCACAAGTGTCTGATTTGGGTAGTTCATGTCCATGCAGCTAATACTGATATCTAAAACATACTGATGAGAAAAACAAGAGTAGCTGCCAGCTCTGAGCATCTGCTTTATATGACATCCCAGCAAGATGACCGCTGCCTGCGGGAAGCCCTGTGCTCTGAGCTAGAGCAATGGCTCATCACTAGCTGGGAAAGTCGCTTCCTCCACCCCCACCATGGGGGGGTTTCCTGGCTGGCTGGTGTGTGTTGCTCACCTGATTAACTGCAGCTTGCAGTGCTTGATAGTCCCGGCACAAACCAGTGCAGCTACCTGGTGAATGTGTTGGGTGCTGCGTGAAACCCTGGGGAATCTGTCTGCTCTGTGGTCTAGGATGTAGGCTTGTGTCGCTTAACTCAGTAATTGGTAGCTGCAGGCTTTGGGAACTTGATGGAGGGAACTTGGTGATTAAAAACATCAGCCATTAACAGATAAGGTAGGGGTGCACTTTCCAACAGCCTAGGCTTGTGTATTCATAAAGTAGCTGCTAATTAAGAATACTGTATTCTTGTACTTCACCTATAAAGCATAGTTTGTGATGGCAGTAAGCCCATTGAAATTGGTCATTACCATATTAGCTCGACTCTTCTTTGAGCCATTAACTAATAAAACAGTCATTGGCTGCTTTTAAGTGTTATTACAATATTGGTGTGTTTAACAGCACAGCGTCGCACTCTAACAACTGCTGTGGGTGCTGGCATCAACTGCACTGAGCCAGGACCAGGGCTGGTGCTGGTCCTTTGAACATTTGTTGGCGGTTCCATTATTTTGTCCACGGCCACGGGTAACCTGAGCAGAGCTGATGCTGTCCAAAGGACAGTCTGCGGGGCTCCTGGCAGGAGTATGACATAAATACCAAAGATAATTTGAAACTTCATTCTTTGTTACAGCAACGTGTTTTACTATTGTGGCGATGCAAAAAGAACCAGAGCCCCTGTTTGAATTGATACCGGGAGTTTAGCCGGGCAGCCTGTGACTAGAGGCCTGTTGATGCAGACGGACGCTTGACCATAGCTGGAAAGGTGTCTCTGGGACAGCTGTCTAAGCCTTTGAAAGGCCTTGGCCAAAGCACTGCTGCCCTGGAGAGCTTGCCCAGCTCCTGTGTATATCTTCAGATACCAGAATACTTTAAAAAAACCGCCTTCCCTTTTGTCTCCAGAGCACTTCCATGCACGCACGTTGTGATTTGCATATCTGGTGTTCACTCCCACAGCATCAGCCCACAGGACATGCTCTGGCTGAAGGCAGGCCCATCTTGGCTGGGAAGCAGCTCAACTTTGTTAGCCTTCACCAGGCTTCTAGCAGCCAGGGAGGATGATTTCCCAGCTGAGAGCCCTCCCCATGGCTGGGAGAAGTCCATCCATTGTGGGGTAGGACAGTGGGGGGTTATGCCCCGTACCAGTGCTGTGCACAGGAAGGGAAAGCACTGCTGGAGTATTATCACCTTTTTCTTTTCCACTCGCTGGGCTGCTGTCAGGGCTCTCTGCTGCTCCATCCACAGCTCCTTGTATTTGTGTTGGAGAAGGTCAAAAATGGGAGTGCAAGGCCTGGAAAACATTGAAAAGACAACAATATAATCTCCAGGGTTAGTACCCCTCTTTACCTCCCCATGATGATTCATATCTCTGCTCCTGGAAACTCTGACTGGTGAGAACATGAATAAACCCTCACGCTGGGAAAGGCTTTTCCTTCCTCAAGAAGGACTTCAAACCCACATTCATTTGCAGTTAATACACCGCAGGCCGCACACACTTGTGATAAGCCGTAGCAGCACTGTGCTAGGGCATTCCCCAGAGGGGCACAATTCCTACATTTGCACAAGTCTTTCTAGGGCCCATATCACCACCTCTGTTCAAGCCCCGGTGTGCTGGAAGGACCATGGAGCACCACAGACTGTGGCTCAACCTTGGGCCCTGCTTTGGCCCCAGGAGAGCATTTCCCAGCTGGTACCGGATGGTGGGGCAGCGAAGGCACTGAATGGGGCGATGACCAGGAGCGGAGCGCTGGGCTTTTGCGTTGCCAGCCGGGAGCTGAGGAGCAGCTCTGGCTGGGTCCCTCCAGGCTGACACAGCCATGGCAGCTGCCTGGGAAAAACCACTGAGTGCAAAGTGTGTTCTGCTAAAAGAACACTGGTTTTGCTATTAAAATATCACTACCGTGGTATACCAAAAAGCCGCAAACAGATGCCATGGCGGATTGGGTGAGAAGAGTAAGTGCTGTTGTAAGTGCTCTGAAGAGGCATAAAAGCGGACTCGATGCCGACGGTCAGGTGTCTGCTGCAGAAATGGGAGCTGAAATGCTGAGCCCTGGTCCAGTGTCTCAGCTGCACAGACCAGATGTATTTGCCCCTTGAAACAGAGTACTAGGGAGCATCCTGGCCTGGAGGAGACAGCAGCAGAGAGGAGCTGCAGATGACCATGGTTCTAGAAAAATAGTAAAAATAAAAGGCAGTCACTTGTTGGCCAGTGTCACGTTCAGCTGTTCTGAGCTGGCATTAACATGATGAGCTTGTGGCATAGTTGCAGCCTGAAATTGTTGAGCCTTGCTCCTTGCCTTGCAAGTGAGGATACTTTAACTTCATCAGCCACCATGGGAGGCAGAACTGGCAGTGGCAGCAGCAGGGTTCTTGCCTTAAGGACAGCATATCACTTATTGCTGTGGTCCTGCTGCTATTTTCCCCCAGAAGCAAATACTTGAAGGTGATAGAGGCCCTTGACCTCAAGTTTTATTGGTCTTTGACCTTGCACACCTTGCTGGAGAGGGACTTTTCCTGTCTCAGCAGCAACTGGTGACTGTGGAGCCAGCAACCCCAGCTCTGCTCCCACCTGTAACCTGCAGTGCCTTGAGCTGCAGCTCCCATAACAGAAAGGCAGAGCTTTCCCTGCCTGTCTGGAACAACCACAAGACACTGGGGACTTGGGCTCGCTGCTGGGCTGCTTCTGGGCCACCAGCAGGTCATTTTCTGCAGAGAGATCCCATGTGCCACAGAGCGAGCTGGTGCTTTGTGGTTTTTGGCAGGGGTGGGTCCAAAATGGGTAGCAGCCAGCTTTTAGCAGTCTGGAGAACCTTTGACGATCGCGGAGGGCGCCAGTAGCGCGTATGCAAATAGTAACTCTTCTGTTTCTTGTTCCTTCACCCCTGTGGTGACTTTTATTACTTAATTATTGCACACCACATGCTTCAAAACAGCCTAATCTATGGTTGTGTTTTCTAATGATACTAGATGTGCAATCCAGCGATATACATCCCAAGGGGGCATTCATATCAGAGGAGACATCCTTCTGCAGACCTCCTGTTTCATAGATCACATGCTGCAGGGCTTTTCAAGGCTTTGCTTACAAATCAGCTCTGCCGCTCCAGACTGTTATCCGGAGACACCCAGAGCCAAAGGTGACACCAACATTTACCCTTTGTCCCCTCTTCTCTCCCCTCCTTCCCTTCCAGTTTGGCATTTCATACTGATCAGAGCTGGGCAAAATATATTAAAAAGATAACAGATGTGGTAAACCTGTGGTCAGCTGTCTTATTGCCCAGGTGGGTCTCCAATCTTATTGCGTGGTGTAAATTTTGGTGTTCCTGGCACAAGCGCATGGCGAGCCTTGCACATGGGCTTTTTTCCTTGGCCTGTCCCTTTGCTCTCCAAGGCATCCAAGGCAGGAGCTTTCCTGGTGTGCAGGAATAGCAGGGAGGGATGCAGGAAAACACTGAGCCTTTGTGTGTAGTGTTTGATTATTGATTTCTGTGGTAGCCGAATGTGTTTTCACATCTCTATGGAGGTGACTTTTACCATCTCCAGTGGACCAGCCAGTTGGTGACTGATTAGTCCACAGCTGGCTTGTAAGTAAATGCTTGAAAGGACACATTTGGGCTGGTGCTCTTCAGAGATCCTTCCCTGCCGTGTGATTAATCGCATTTAAGTCCTGATCCAGCAAAGTATAGAATCATGCCTGGAATGATACACACATGAGCTGCCTCTTTGAGATCGCTGGGAATGACTTGTGTGCTCAGTTATACACGTAAGCTCTGGTGGCTGTAGGACGTGAGGCTTCCTCTGGTTTTTCCTGCCTCCTTTGAGAGAAATACTGAGAAAGTGGGGAAGAGCAGGGGATATCAGGTAACACACTTCTCTGGCTAAGGTTACCGGAGAAATTTCAGCGAGGTGGCTGCTGCTTTGTAGGTCAAATGCTGATCTGAGTGGAGTGGATGAGGAATTTTGGCCCCAGTATCAGTGCCGCTTGGCAGCGTGACAGTGTTTCTCATTTGCAGCTGGCCTGTGGGAAAATGTCCTCTCGCCTTAGTGTTACTTAAGGACAGGAATGAGTGGCTTGTGTCTTCTGTTTCTTTTTGTCACCCTGCCCAGGTGACACTGAACTGGGAGGATTTTGCTGTTATCTGCGGATGCTGTGGGGAGAGTGGGGGAAGCATCCACTGAAAACGCTTATTGTGGATTAAAATCCATCTCGTTCGGAGTAACTCAGATCTCCTTGTTTTGGCACAGGCACCCTGCCACAGAAAGGGAAGGGAAAGAAGTTCTGATAGGATGTAACAAATTATTTATAATTGTGGAAAAAAATAATCAGCTGCTTCCTTTTATAGTCAAATAGTTGGAGCCACTTCTAAAGCTGACATTTCCTAAATATTTTAAAATTTATCTGTGCACATTTTCAAAACTATTATCCCTGAAACAGTTCCTGTCTCTTTAATAGACTCTCTAATTTACTTTCAAGAGTCAGGCTACAGACCTATTTTCAGCTGAAATGACAAGCGCCTGCTAACTTGGTTATACAATGTGGTTTGCTAGTCTGCCAGAAATCTCCTGGAAAAGAAGCTGCAGCCTCCTAATAGGCTATTTTACTGTGAAAACAATGTTAAAAAGTATAATAAAGTATTAACAATATTAAAATAAAACAGTGTAGGCCTTAAATGAGCTACAAACTAGTTAAATCTACCCTATTCAATATGAGCCTTCAGTGCTTTGCAGCTGATACCTCAGAGCTGGGGTTTATCTAAAATGAAGGCACCAGGGACATGCAAGAGAAATGGTAATTATAATTTGCAAACATTAGACTGACACTTTTTTGTGTATGTGTGTATAAATTCTGACAGCTGTGATTTGTGCCATGCCAAATAGTGCTCCAAAGATCTGGGAAGGGCTCCCTTTCTGGCAGGCCATCCTCAGAGCAGCAGCTCATTAAAACTTTGGAGAAGGAGAAGTTGCCGAAAACAGGAAGGCGTCAGAACCATCTGAGGGACTTTTGGTACATGCTTGTTGAAAGGTGTTTGAGAAGAGAGCCTTGGGTCTGACAAACTGGAATTTTAGTACGCCTCTCCGTTCACAGTGGGGCAAAATAATTGGTCATCAGTGACTACTAATTTGGTTTAGTAGCCAGAGGCGTTTTTTTTCTTCCCGGAAAATCAATGACAGTGCCGAGGTTTGTTCAACGTGATTCAGCTCAAGACGGGTCCTAATTTAGCTCTTGATGCTTCTTGCACTGGAGACAGCTATTTTGTTAAAATGAAATTAAAATCCATCTATAATACTCGGTTCAGGGAGCGGCACCTGTCAATGCCATGCTGCTCTTGAGGTTTCAAGGTTGTCAGTCTCCCCTCAAACTTATTTTCAAAGGTATATATATCAACTGAAAAAAAAAAAGGGTACTTGGCAAAAGTGGATACAAAGGACTTTGCTCAGGAAGGGGGTTTATACCAGCTTAAAAGGTGCAATCAATTTGATTGCTAAGTTGAGGGGTAAAAGGGTAAAAACTTGACTTGATTGCCTTTTTCTTGTATAATCCAAAAGCGTAGGGGGTTGTAAATATTTTAGCGCAAGCTTCAGCCTTGGATTTTCCGGGTAGCTCTCCAGCCAGTGCAGACGGCTCCTGCAGATGACTCTTCCCACCGCCGGTCAGGGCGGGCTCCGGCGGGGAGCGGCGTGAGGGAGCGGAGGACACCTACACCCACACAGGCCTCGGCTGCGCGGCTGTTTGGGCTGTGCTGGGAACGCTGCTCTACTTTCAATGGCAGCTTAGTGGCAGCAGGATCTGGCCCTGCATGGGTGTTTATGCAACAGCTAAAACACAGGATTGAATTTTTCTATGGTTGTGATATGAAAACTGTGTTGCGACACCGCTGCCTATCCTGAAACTTTAATCCTTTCTTGAAAAGTTGATGAGGTTTCAGGGGGGTTTAGTCCTTGCTGGTGTCCTTCCACCCAGGAGGATCTCTTTTGCTGCACAGCCAGGATCTGTCTCTGGGGTCTGCAGCCCCCGGGGGACACAGCTGCAGGGGGTACCACCGTCGTATTCCTTGTGTACTTCATGATGGGAAGGATTCGCCCCGTGGTGGTAGTGCCCATATAGAGATCTTCCCCTGGCTCGCGGCTGGGTCAGCCGAGCAGGCTCTCCCACCAGCTCGGGTCAGTTTCTTACTGGGAACCAGTTTGGTCCCAGCACCGCTGGAGCGTGGGGCTCCTCGGTGCAGCCAGCGGGCGTTATCTTCAGCAGAAGCACAAGCCGGGGGCTGTGATTCTGCTCGGGGCCTTGGGGCACCGCCAACGCGGGCAGCAGTAAGGCATCAACGCGCGGGTCCCCCCGCCCTGCGAGGGGGCTGCTAACAGAGGAAAACTCCGGTTACAGCCCCCGTGTTCTGCTATATTGTCTCCCTTCCTCCCTCATTACCGATGGGCTGGAGCTAGCAATCTATCTACCATTAATTTATCTCTGTGTAGCCCAGCA
>NW_010527241.1:18791-29516 GCF_000687285.1 Phaethon lepturus
AGGAATCTGGGGCATGATTACAGCCCCGGCCCTTGTGCGAGAGCCGGCATGGCCCCGGCATCCCCCTGCAAACTGCGTGGCTCTGCCTTGCCTTAATTGTTCCCCTTTGGCCGGTGGACCTGTCTCTTCTAACAAGGGCAGTGAGGAGGGCCGCGGTAATTGAAGCACTTAGCCACACTCCCAAGCATTGCCTCCTGCAGCTAATTAGGAAAGAGGGCCGCTGGGCTCTTCGTTATTTCTTTTAATTGTTTGTGGGTTTTGCATAACAGGGAATGGCAGAAGAGGGATGTGCATAGTGGTGAATTCTTGACTTTGAAATTTGTATAAAAGGTCACTTACAATTTGTTAACACTTTCACGAGAGTGAATTCAATTAGCGGCTCCGGCAGTCCCCACACACAGGCGTGCGGGTGTGTTTGTAAGGAGAGGGAGAGATGGCAAAACAAGCAGGGTGTGAATGGCTCTTCATTTTCCAAAGAAGCTCGTGGACTATATGGTAAACTTATAGGCCCCTTACAGCTTTATGGTCCTCTAAACAGGTCCTGGCCATAAACCCATGGAGAGGCCTGAAAGATCAGTTTTAAACGATCTTCACTTGTCCTCACTTTCTGTTAACCACCGAAGAAAATAACAAGAGAAAAATTGGTAGAAAACACTCAGGGACCAATTTTTTTTGCAGTCTTTGGGCTGGCAAAACTCATTTGAAATAGTGGGTCTTTCACCTGCATGGCAGCTGCAGGATCTGTGCTGTCAAAGCACTGATTACTCTGAATTTCTGAAGCTTCTTTACAATCCTTGTAATTTGGATGAGGAAATAACGATATAAATTATTTCACTGCGGGCAGCCAATGAGGTAGTGGCTTCTTTTAAGTGTCAGAGGATCTGTTATTTTGCTCAGAGGGCTCGTATGTATAGAACAGTAAAAAGAATAAAATCCATTGTAAACACGCACTTTAAAAGATTTATCAGATGCTCATAGCTGTACTTAAGAGTACACACGGTTACAAGAGCACCAATTTACTTTACTATTCCCTCCCAGGTCCAGAGTGAGATGTATACTTGGAACGGTCCTAAACGCACACATGAAAACATGTGTCTTGCAGTGAAGATACCAAGCCAGCTCTTATCCCTTAAATATTTGGCTTTACAAGCTGGAATTTGTGCATTAGCATCGATTTTTTTGAGTTGGAGTTACCCTTTGGCTGACTTAATTGAAGATTATTTAGATTTGTGTTCAACACACTTGTCTACTGACTGGAAATCTGCTGTTACCCTGTGAGAAACTCAGGTGGGATGTGATTATGGGGCAGAGCTATTCTGCCTGGAGGTCTCAATCCATGGCTGAGAGTGAACAGTGTTCAGTCTGCAGCCATCAACAAATGCAAAACATCCCAATGAGTAAAAAACCAAGGAAAAAAACCCCACAACACTGAGCAAAACAAATCAAAGAGCAAGGTCTTCCCCTTGACCTCCATCCCATACTTGAATCTCTCTGGCTGGGTGGGAACATTACTTTGAAAGGAAAAGATGTCAATGAGGACTGAAAAGCTTCTCTTTCACAAAAAGGATTCTGTGGTTATTTTGCCCGGACCCAGGTTTTCATTGCACAGACTGCAAAAGCAGAAGTTTGCAAGGGAAAAAGTCCACTTATGGCAAGAAGCAGTTTTAGATGGTAAAAATTTTGGTAGAAATTTTTCAGCCAGCTGTAATCAATGGAGATAAACCCATGGACAACAGCCAGTCTGTGTGAGAGAGTAAATTACTTTCCTATTCAGTGTAATGCAATTGGTAATAAGGGATCTAAATCTCTATTCTTTAGATCTCTTTTCCCAGCTCTGTGGCTGACGTGCAGGACTTGAACCTTATGCCAAACCATGACTTGGCTGCTTATTTCCTCTTAATCCGGGAGCCTGAAGTAGTCAAACTGTTATAACTGCAGTAGATAATTACACTGAAGGAGAACCAGTATCTCCACGGTGCGCTCAGGATGATTTTTTTTTTGAAGGGGGTAACAGGTCTTTCTGCCCGAGCAGATGCTGCAGCTACCGAGCACGAGGCAGCACGATCGAGGCGGATGCGGCTGGGAGCCCTGTGGTAGCTAATGTACCCACAGCGATGCGAGCACATACCCAGCCTGGAATGTCTCCAGCAGAAGCAAATGATTCTTGAAATAGAAATTCTTATCTTAGCAATGTGAGAATGGTGGCAGGGACACAAAGTGCCTTTAGCTGTGGAGCTGGATAGGATATGCAATTATCTGAACTGATGAGAGTCCTATATTTTTTAACTTGGTTGCATTTTCCTGGTGCCTTCAGTCTGACAGTAGTTCCAGTCACTGTTACATTTTTATAATTTGTTTTGTCAGTGCTCTGATATTTTTTTCCTACAATGTCTGTTTGCCCCAATATTTGGGATTTTTGTGGCTTTAAACTTCCTTTATTTGTTTGGCTTCCAGTGATTGTGGATCAGGTGTGGGCTTGCTGATATTCGGCTTTCTTCCCTGTCCAGCTTTTCCTGGTGGGTTCTTTCCAGGAACACCCTCTGCTCTTCAGTATTGTTTCTTTGACATATCTTTGCAGCTGGTCCATAGCTAGATTAGCTTTTTTTTTTCAGGGCCATATATTAATGACCTGAAATGTTCTTTAAGTGTCTCAAAAACAAACCTACCAGTGCACTCTGTGCCAAAGAGATGCTGGAAATATCTAAGCACCTTCTGGGCAGCTTTCTAAACTTTGTTCTGGCTGTGTGTGAACATCACAGACACTGTGGGTAGAAAGGCCACTTGCAAAGAAGAAGCATGAGAATTGAAACCTCCTTCTCGGAGAAGGTGAAAGCTAAGGACAGAGCAGTCGGTTAAGCCAGGAAGCTGCAGGGATAGCCAAGGTAACAGCTGAGCTGCTAAAGGCCAGTGAGACAATTGTCAACAGAGCATTAGGACAATTTAAATGATAGAAAGAAAAGAGGAGGTGCTGGATAAGTGATGCCCTTGGCCTATTGTAACAATAAGAAGAAGAGAGATTGCAGTGACCAAATGCTTTAGAGAGGTGAGTTTGCTGCAGGAACATGGTGAAAGCAGCTGCCAAAGGAGTAAGACCAGTTTTAGAGAACGGGAGGTGGAATGTTAGGAGGAGATGAAGTTAGAAGGAAAATAGGATGTAAAATTCAGGAAAGGGACAGTTGAAGTGAAGGCAGACGGTCGGGGGGACCCGGCAGGAGATATGGGCATGACAGAGTGCCAGGGAAATCCTGCCAGCACACCCAAGGTCAGCCCAACCTACAGGCCAACTGCCAAGTGGATGCCAGCACGTCAGAGGCAGGGTTATGGCCATGCAGCGTTTGAAGGAGGTACAGGTATAGGATGGAAGAGAATGGCACGTCCGTGCGATCCTTGTGTCCAGGAATATGTTCTAGGACATAGCATGTACAATTAGGAAACTTGCAATACTAAGAGGCAAATGAAAGCTGTTCTCTCAAAGCAGCCCTGGAAATGCTGGACAGTGTGTTCATGCTGAGGATGCACTCTGCACTGCTAGCTCCTGGGGAGAAAACTTGTGCCTGGGGTACCAACTGTATGCTCATGTGTTTTGGCTTCAAACTCCTTGTGCGACCTTGTGCAAATCAATATAATCTAAAATCTAGCTACAGGCAGCATCTGTATCTTTGTGCATAATCTAGTTCCAAAAATGGCTGCTTAATGTGTGCTAATTTCAGTGCAGAGTGAAGAAAAGGTGGCTAGGAGGATAAATGTGGATCTGGACATCTTTTGGGGTTTCCAAATGCACCTTGAATACCAAACTGTATCGACACCAGGGTGTTGATCCAGGAAGATCCTGGAGGTCTTCACAGACCCTCTGTGTCTTTTAATCTCCAGTATGATCAAAACCCAGCCCACTCAGTGCCCTGCATCCTCCTTCTTGTAAAACAAAGTCATTACACAGAGTGTGGGGGATGAATACACCTGCTAGTAGCACTGTGTTGTGGGGTTATTTTAAATGAAAGTACCTAGGACTTGGGTCCAGGAGGACAGTAACCCTAATTTGCACACATCTTACAGCTATGTAATGTGTCATGCATGGAGCACATGGATGGGATGGGTTTAGCTCCTGGAGGGGAGGTATGGCTAATTTTCCTTGAAAGAAAACCTGTAGACCTGTTTGCGGTGAGGCTGAGGGCTGGGGCAGGTGAAGTTGAGCGTGCATGCACTGTAACGTGGTCATTACCCCAGCGCCTGCGCTCAGTGGACACGTGCTTTTTTGCAAATTCTGGCTTGCACAAGGCAGCCCTTGTAGAGATCAGAAGCTGGAGTGTGAATCGGGGGAGCCTGACTGGAGGATGCCCCGTGGGGGAGGCTGGGACCCTACCACATCCTTGTTACCGCTGACCTTGGCACGAGCACTGCCTGCTGATGGATCAGCTACGGAGCTGGACAAGACCCTGGGGAACCACTGTATTATCTATTATCGTCCCATCAGTGTCTCCCCTGACCCCTCCCAGCTCCAAATGCCACAGGCATCAGGGAGGGAATAAATCTCTGTCTGATACTGAGAGAGAGAAGGGAACAAGAGCAGGAAAAAGAAGAGATGAAAAATGTCCTTTTTATGACTCTCACAACAAAGCTGGCCACATGATTCGTAGCAAACATTTCTCTGGGAAAAGGGAGGGAGAGAACGGGGGGAAATCAGCAAAAAAGTAGAGCTGCTTCTCTCCCATGGAAGATGCCTACAGGGAATTAAAAGAGGGGTATGGGTGACCTTTGAAGGTAAATACCCCAGGAAAGGAAAGAGGCCTCAGGGCTTCAGAAAGCTCCCTCCAGTGTTTGATGCTGCTTTGTGAAATGCTTCATGCAGCACATGTCCACCATGAACAGAAAGCAGAGGTGTAAGCACTCTGCCAGGCTAGAGGGAGCAGCAGGGCCAGGGTGTGATTAATAAAGCACTAACAGCAACCACAGCATTTGTGTTCATTTCTATTTGGGATGATCCAGGAGAGCTTGTACTTGTGAGCCTGGGGAGAACTCCTGGCCTTGGTGTCTTTGGGAGACAGAAGCCTTTGGCAGTGCAGCCCAGGGCCTGAGAAGGGGCTGGAGATACGTTGCCAGGGCTTAAGAAAAACCCACACATTACCCCGACGGCTGCAAGACCGCAAACGCGTTCCTGTGGCAGCTGCTGGGTTTATAGCCCCTGGTGCCACTGTCCCAGCGAGGCAGCCCAGCCCCGAGGCTGCGTGCTGGCTTTAGCCGCAATTCCAGCGGCGCAAAAGAGCTGCAGCAGGGCTGGGGGTGCAGGCTGGGAGGGTTTGCGCTGCTACCCTGGGGATTGTGCTGGAGCATTGCCATCATCAGACAACGTGGCTGCAGCAGCTCCCAGTGCGATGAGAAGGCACCTTTGCTCTCTGGCCTTCTCAGCTGTATTGTCTGTGTTGTGCCTTGGGCTAAGGAAAGACGTGCAGGCTCTGCTCTTGCTGAAAAACTTCACTGCACCTAAGACATTTAGCCAAGTGGGTGTTTCTAAAGGCAAGCAAGTGCTTGGAGTCATGGAAAAAGACCATATGCCATCCTTCCCTTCTGCCCCCAGACAAGCATGTAGCTTAGTTAAGTGCCTTCCCAATTAGCAGCACCAAGAATGCAGTCGTACAGGGAGTAGAGCCTGAAAGCAGGAGCAACTTAAATTGTTGACAACCAAGTCATTTTTAACAGGGCAGGTCTTGCTCAACCTGGTCAGCTGTGACTAGGGACAGTTTTGGGCTGCAGAGTGCTCACCAAAGCTGGTATCTTTAACTTGGCAGTCCTGGAAAAGTGTGTTAAATTCCCACTTTTACTGAAATGGCTGTAACAACTCCTTGGTAATCCCAGTAATTTGATTTTGTCTATAACGTGCTTTTAAAGTGAAGGGATAAATACAATCAGTCTGCATAAAAGGTAGCTATTAAGGAGCAGGCAACTTGTACAATAATAACTTTAAATTAAAAGCCCTTCCTCACTACTTCTGTTATTGTGGGGTCTGCAGATTTTCCTTAAAACTTTTGAAACGTGCCTAGACTTCTTAAAGGCAGCCATTTAACCTCCGTTTATGAAGAAATAAAGCAAAATTGATGTTGATTTTTGTCTACATTGGGGGATACTTTTGTAACATAAAAGCCCTTTTGCCTGCAATTTGCAGAGCAGCCCTGTCACATCGGTGAGGGCTGATACTGATAAAGATAAAGCTTTATAGCTGGGGCATTTGCAGCTAACAGCAAGCTAATGCTACATTTTCATTTTGATGCAATTAATGTTAATGTCTGCTACGAAAATTGTCATTAAATACCATTTTAAAATCCATTCAATTTGCATATGCAAAGCCCATTTACTATCATGTAAAATACACAGTGCCGTTCATCATGTCTTTTCTCTAGAATTTGTAGCTGTTGTTTTTCTGGTAGTGATTATTATACAGCTCTTAAAATAAAACCTAATGTCTGGTCCAGACCTGCACAGAGCAAGAAAACTCTGTGCTCCAGCAGCCAGCAGCAGGGCTGCTTCGCAGTCACCTTCAGGGGCTTTGGGCTGTTTGTGCTGGACTCACACTGGCTGTTCTGGAGCACCGTGCCCTCCAGCCTCCCTCGTGTTCCCACGAAGGACAGGCAGTGATGCTGTTGCTCTGATTTTCTGACCCTGACAAGCCATTATTCTGGCTTACAACTCTTCATATTCCTTTAAGTTAAAGGATTGGCATTGAACATATTTTTAAGAGGTTCCAAGCTTAGTGCCACAGATGAAATGGGGGTGTGTTGTGGCATGTAGGTAGTTGATTATATGATGCACGGGTGCAATCAGATGTGGAAGTGATGCTGTGACTCAGCTGCAGCACATCCAGGTTCAGGACACACTTCTGTTTTGGGGACTGTGCTGGCTGAGATGTGGGGGAGATGCAGATGAGAAGGTAGGAAGGGAAAATTGCTTTCTGAGAAGGGCCCCAAGCCTTGCCCCTTACCGTGTCGTGATGCCATAAGTAAAGTCTGCAGGTACTTGAGGAGGACATCTCTTGAAGCGACTGTACTCATCGTCTTTGCACCGAATGTCCTTGGCCTTGTAGTACAAATTAAACTCATGGGCTGTGGTATAACCAGCCTTCAGAGCACCACGGTTCATGGTGATGAAGTCCCGGGGCATCTTCTGAACTGAGGGTGTCCTGGGCTTTACTGTGTTCCAGCGGCCTATTGCTGGAGGTGGAAGGAAACATGAGAGGCAAAGAGAAAAAGATCAGGCATGTTGAGTAACTCCTGTTTGGGAGGGCAGGCTGATGTTTGTGCACCATGCACAAGGGCCTTGCATGGCTTGTGTGCATTTTGCCATGGCTTCACTGTGGAGTGAACTTTGTGTCCCATCTCGCTGCATTTCATATGGGACATCTCCCACCTGAACTGGATCTCTTGTCACCCTCCACCCTGGCTTGCTCAGCAAGTCTGATTTCACAGGGGAATTTTGCCTGAGAGCACAAAGTAGGAACTCTAACAAGGTTATAAAAGTGGCCATGTGTATCACCCTTTGCAGGTGCCATACCCCTCTCCGCTTGGGCTCTGTGTGATCCTATAAAAGTTTCCAATATGACAGAGAAACTTTACTAGTCCCCAAGCAATTTGAATGATATTAATGAAAGTGGGTGAATGTTGGAGTTCTTCACTTCCAGCTTTGTGAGAAGTACTGAAGAGCTCTGGGAAGGAGAGGAAAGTCCCTATTAGCATTAGGATTTCCTTGCTTGTCTATATTTTAGTGGTGTTGTCGTACCTTCGGGGACTCCTCCATCTCTCCTGTGGATGTACAGCCCGTATGAAAAATCAAAGCCTGGCAGGGCGTAGCAGTTTCTCTGGGGCTTCCCCAGTTCTGCCTGCAGAAGAGTGAAATTAAAGAAGTGTAACGACCTTTCCTGATAAGCTAAAGCCCCTGAAAATAAAATTTGTAACAGAAAGCAGCCAGGAGTACCAGGCTCCACTTGGCATGGGTTTGAATCCCACTGCCTGGGCAGAAGCGAGTGTGACGGTGAAAAAAGAGAACTCTCAGCCATGAGGCTCCACCAGAGCTGAAGCCTATGGGATGCTGAATTTCAGACGAGTTTTTACCTGAGTTATAAAGTGACCTAGCCTTGCTGCAAATAGTGATCCTGACTCAATATATATGGACTTGAAGTAGTCTTGTTTAATTTCTCCTTTGGCTAGAATGCCCAGTGCATCCTCCTAGAAAACTGGCATAAACTTCCCCAGCGAGATCACATTGCCGCTCATGCCTGGGAATAATCAAGACACAAGGCATGTTGCAGAGGGGGAATAAGGGGGATGAAGAAGGGGGAGCAGAGCCTGGGGTTTATAGCACAGAAAAGAAGAGAACTTGAGCTCAATAACCTCATTGCTATTTAGTTTTAAAATGAACTCTTCCCCAGCCCATGTGTGTCCCAGTCTGGTGGTGTCTGTGGGATTAACTGACCTCCCCTCACCCCTTTGTCTCTACCCTCCCATCTCCATGGTGAAGTCACTGCAGGATGTGTGTGTCTTGAAACCTTATTGCTGCTTGAAAGGGAGGCGGAGGAGGAGGGAGGAGGCGAGAGCCTGGCAGCCTGGGTCTGTGTGTTCCTGCCAGGATAAGCTGGAGCAGGGTCAGGCAACAAGCCCTGCCAGAGCCCTGAGGCACGGTGTGGGAGCTTTGGGACTGGTTATCTTCCATGGGAAGGGTGCTGGGGAAGCTGGGGGGTTGCAGGTGTTGGCAGGTCTTGTTGGGAGAACGGAATTGCTAAAATCCTACTCTAGTGCTTCTCATGGTGAATCATTGAACATTGGCATTGAAATGATCATTATTACACTCCAGAGTGAACACTCTCTGGACCCAGAGATGCTCAGCCAAATGCAGCCCTTTCTGCAGGGACTGAGTGAAGGGAGGTGAGAGTGAAAATGAACCACCTCCAACCTACCTGCCATTATGGTAGGTTGAGGCTGTTACAGTGGTTGATAAAGATTGCAGCTTACTGGAACAGCCTGCATAGGAACATCATCCAAACCCAAATTTACTTTCTGCTCCCAGCTGGCACCATGCAAACCCTGGCCAGGGCCTTGGAGCAGCCACAGCTCTCCTGTACACTGCCGGCCTGATGGCCCCATTCCAATGTGCTTTTTAAGGGTACTCAGCAAGTGTGCCTGATGCTGCCAAGCAGCTTGAGCTGTTCTGCATCACCCTCAGCTCAGGCAAAACTCTCATTGAGTCAGTTTTGCCTGGAGAGCAAGGGTTAATAACCCCTGCTCAAAACAACCACCTTTCCAGTGGGCTCTGTGTTGAAGTCTCTACAATTTCCTTGTAATTCTTCAAACTTTTCTGCCTGGAGCCATTTTTTGTGCATTGTCAGTTCAGAAATTCTCAGCTCCCGCCTCTATATGCAGCCACACAAAAACTTAAAAGCACGCAGTGGCTGCGGCACCGGGCTCCTCACCAGCGCACCAGGGGTGAGATTGTGCCTGCTTGCTTGAGTGACTTGTCTGTGTTGTGACAACAGACCTGCTCCTTTGCAGTTCCTGGCAAGCTGGCTGTCAGCTTTGCCCGTTTGTGGTCATTGGGATGGAATTCTCTGTGCCTGTAAGCTTGTACAGTGATGCTTTCGGGTAAATCCAGGGTCTTGCTTCCCAGGTCTGGGAGGAACGTACTTCATCTTGGTCATGTTAAGTCCGTGCACTTGTGATGCTATAAAGCAAGTGTGGTATTCCCACAACTCTCAGGAGCACAAGTTCACTAGAAAATGAGTTTTCTGGACTTGCTAAGATCCTTTGATAGACGCGAAAACCTGATCAGACTCCTCGCCCTGTGCGAAGCTACAGACCCTTTGCTGCAAACAGACCTTTCTGAAAGCAATCGACTCAGTTACCCGACACAACCTGGGCATAACGTGGCTGCATTCCCCCAGCTGCCTCCTACGAACCTCTAGCAGAGGAAGAGACCGTCCCCTGCAGATGTGTCCAGCCCCGAGCGCGATGGGAGTGAGGGAGCTTTTAGTGCTACCGCAACTGAAATATCACACGGCAGCGCTAAGCCATATGTGCATGCTGTGCGTGAGTTAGGGAGATCGCGCAAAACGTATAAACTGGTGCCAGGGATGATAAAGTAGCTTTCATCGCTGATCTATTTCCGCTGTACTTACAGGCGTTGGTGCGCTAGCTATTTTTAGATTTGTTGTCACTGATATACAAGGGAAATGGTGTAGTGTTCTTCAGGTGCACGAGAAAAGGCTTTTTCCAGGGACCGTGTTCTGATACCGGATCAGTTAAGTGAGGTCAGAAATCTGCTATGATGGTGAAGGTGTGGCGGATGGGAGAAAACCACTGAGAGACTGCAGGAAAGGAGAGAGGTTTGTAACCTGTGGCAAGGCTGCTTCCAGACCTTTGAATGCAGAATTTTGTAGAATAGAAGAAGCTAGAGGATTTAAAGATTCCCTTTTGCAGAGCACCTGAAGTTCACACAGTTGGGTGTTTACTCCATCACAAAATGAGTGCATGCTGTTTCCTTTTATGATCGAGTGGCATTTTACAGTCATTTTGCACTGAATAAATAAAGCTGAAGGTGCTGGATAATTAATTAAAAAAAAAATCTGGTCCAATATGTTGAATGTGGAGAGAACCTGTGCCTGAAAAAAATCAACAGACTCGGAGGACTCTGGTTGCCTGCCAACATCTTTTACCCGCAAAAGCGAAGAATGCGAAGGAGGTAGCAGGA
>NW_010527241.1:29547-30468 GCF_000687285.1 Phaethon lepturus
TTGCTCAGTGTAATCCATGAGTACAGCCTTTTTCATTCATAAATTAGCAAAACGCTGTTGCAGCCTCATGGACTTGTTTCATTTGTTTGTCCTGGGGTGTTATAGGTGTGCTGTGCCATAAAGCTGTGGGGAGAGCAAGCCAAAGTCGATGCAGAAGGTCCTTTTTTCTTCCCCAGCTCCAGCAACGTTTCCTGTGTTCAGGTTTAGCCTGTCACAAAGCTGCTTGGCTGGAATACAGATCTGTCTGACAGCTGTGCCCATCAGCAGACAACTTCATTAAACCTCATTAAGATGTCATTTCTCTGCCTTATTTCCCACCTCTTGGCTCTAATTAAAACCATCTCTCTCTGCATCCCAGGCGGTCCTAATTTTCTCTGGGTACCTTCTGCAAGTTTTCTCCCTTTACGACCTCAGTGAGGAAAATCTGGCATCTTAAATACTGTTTATCCAGCCCGTTTGGAAAATACAACTCTAGACTTTTTCCTGAAGCATTCCCAGACCATCCTGCAGAGATCATCACCACCTCCCAGGGCTGCAAGAGACATGTGCTGAGGCTTTGTTTGCTCTCTCAAACTGTCTTTTAAGGACTCACCTGATGCACTTTCCCCTTGGACATGATAATTTTCATTGTTGAACCAGGTGTGTCTGTCCTGGGTTTGGAGGGTGCCATGCTTAGACTGGCCACACCACAGCGGTGGGGGTGTTTGATCAATGGGGATACCTTGTTCAGCGGAAGCAAGCGGTGTTGGGTGTATCGAGCTCCCTGGCCTTTGCCAGGTAGTTTCCAATTTCTGCAGCCACTGGTTTGAGCCCTGCATTTGTATTTGAGTGTCTAATGATGTTGGAATCTGCTGCGGAGGAAGAGGAAGGCTTGGAAGTGGGTCTGTTTGTAAGAGGTGGGCGCATTGCAAAAGTGTAGGG
>NW_010527241.1:30499-62447 GCF_000687285.1 Phaethon lepturus
GGGAAGTACAAAACCTTTAAGGATTCCAGATTTGGTTGCAAGATTTATTTGTGTTTCACCCCCTGGTATTTATGGCCCCTCGACACACGTTGCATCGACTTTCTAAAGATGACTGAGACTGCGAGAGGGCTAGAAGACGTGTCTGTGTGGAGAGGTACAGTGAGAGATGGAGGCATGGATTTTTAATCCCTACATCTAAGGCAGCCCTTCGCTGGGAGGGGATGCTGGGCAAATCCATGAATCCTCTCTGCTCTGACTCAGCCGGGGCTGCCCTGTCCCCTCCTCGACGGCTCTGCCCTGCAGACGCCTGCAAACCTTGCGCCGGTGTGTTTTCAGTCCACCAGCCCCTGCTTCTTTCCCTCCCTTCTGTTCCCCTTTTCATTACACCCCCTTGTACAGTAAAGCCTCCCGTCATGCTGCCATTACTATTATTATTGCAGATTTACTGCACTTGCAGAGTGAAGTGATTGCGGTGACAAGGCCCAGCATTTTTCCCTCCTTCCCCCCGCGACAGCTTGAAATCAAGCCCTTCATTTGCATTTACATGATCTTGCTGTGCAGCTTATGAGATCGGGAGATTTATTTGCTACTTAGCTTGATGTTTGATTACACTCTAAGAAGGCAGTGAGCTACAAAGTGCAGGGATACATCAGAACTGAGCTACTGAAAGCCTCTGGGGGACAGTAACTCAACATCAGGTTTAGGTAGATGAGAAAGGGAATGTTCAGTGTTTTGAGAAAGGCAAGTTTGATCAGATGGTTTTTTTTAAAGGTGGAGGGAAAAACTTTCCCTCTCACAAAAAATGATTGGGAAAACAACAATGTTGTTAAACACACCTGAAAATCTGTATTTGTTAGTGCAGAAGAAATCCTAGTGGGGCTGGTGGCTGCTGGCCTGCCGGCTGCTAACTGCTTGTAACTTCCACTCCCAAGAAGATTATTAATAAAAGTTGGCACTTATCTTCAAAGCTTTTCATAAACATTAAAGATCAAAGCCAAAGGAAGTTTTTCTTGATGAAGGACCACAAAATCTGGCCCTGATTCATTAAGCTTCAAAACATGCCGCTGAGCATTAATCCTGCTGGATTAATCCTGATGTGGGGAAACTGAGGCAGGGAATTAATGTGCCCATGCAGGACAGCAAAGGGAATGGAGTTTGGACTTGGAGAGAAGCAGACTGTTCCAGTACTCTGCTGTGTTCAGAGTGGGAGAGCAAATTATTATAGTGTCCCACAGTGGTGTGAGTCTTCCAGAGAAAAGGGTGATGGCTGTGCAAACTGCTGCCCTGAGTCAGGAACGGCAAAGCTCAGGGATCTTACTGTGAGTTTAACTCCTACCCCAGGTAGGGTGGAGACACTGCTGACCCAGAATATGTCTACACATGCAGTCTGCACTAACCTGTGCTCCTGAGTGACCTGCGCTGGGAGCTGTAGCCTTATTAGCTAGAAACCTTTGAGTGTCAAGTCTAAATTTGAAAGATTTTCCTCTCTAGTAGCTACGTTTTGTGTAACGCTGGCACCAGAGGACTGCAAGGACAGGCGGGACGCAGGTGTCCCCCTCGCTGGGTTAGGCACCGGCAGCACAGCTGGGCTGCAGGCGGCAATTCCAGCTCGGGGTTCTATCGACCCAAGCCCAGACACCAGCCTGCCCCTTCTCATCTCTCCGCTCAGAGCGGGGCCGTAATGCCCACAGCTGAGGGCCACGCACGTGGGTCCCCGACACAGAAACCCTTATCTAAGGAAACACACCCACTATCTGGTACAGTAGCTTCGAGTGCGAACTGTTTGTACTTAGCTTTTAGTCTTGAAAATTGCCACGAGATATGCTATTACAATTAATCATTAAAGACTTAAGAAAGAGTATACCACATTACATAAAAGACTCCAGTGATGATCTTTATCCAACTTGTAAAATGGGCAGACTTGATGCGACTGAATAATTTCCCTCTCATCTGCACAAAATCATGAATGCGAGGCATACTTTGAGCCTGAAGTGAACACTGCGAGACCAGCCTATAATTACCAAAACAGAAAAAAAGAACAGCGCTTTCTAATGAATGACAAGCCACTAGGTGGAAATCTAATTTGGTCTAATTAAGCAGCCTTTGTGAGGATTTGTCTTTAGATGAAAAGAGGGAGCCAAAGAGATCTAAATGCAAATGAACTCTATCATTTTGGTTTTAAAGGGCCAGACAGATATGAAAGTATTTGTGTACACAATACTTTCATTTGTCTCCATGGGTGTATTCACCTCCTCATTTTCCCTTGAAAAATTGTGTGCTCCAACATTCTGGGACTCTGAATACTAGTCACTCTTTATTGAGTCAGAAGATAACACACTCTTGGAGGGACAATTTTAGCAGTAGGGTATCGCAACTGTTAAACTTTCCTTTCTCTGTAACAGGGCTGCTGCTTTCTGCTGTTTGAAAATGGTTTTGGAAAAAAAGGATGCTCTTTACTGGGGAGTCAGATCCCAAGTCTACTGCTTTTGGTGTGTGGCACCATATAACTCCTGGGCCTTGGGGGGCACCTGCAGGACCCTGAGCTCCTCAGCACCTCCGTGTCAGCATGAATTACTTCAGCATTGATAAATCACCACCACATTGCTCCGTTGTGCTATTTCTGCTGATTCTGCCGACAGTCTCAATGCTGGGAGCAGGCAGCCCAGGTCCAGCCCCAAAGGCTGAGCCTTGCCAAGGTGTTTGACTATAATTGAGATGGAAATACTGAAAACTAGCTTTTCCTGCTCTATTAAATCTACTTCTGACTTTAAGATAAATTTGTGTCTGTGTAAGGTTTTGTGCCAGTGTTGAAGTTCAAAGAAGCGTATGTGTTTCTGTAGTGGGTGACACAGCTTGTGAAGTTCACATCAGCTTCCGCTTGCTTGCAAGCCCTAAAGCAGCAGCGTGGTCCATAGTCATATGACAAAGCCGCTGGCGGGAAGGACGGGTTATCTGGGCTAAATGAAGATGGGTGCAGTTTACAGCTACTGCTAGACTGAGGTCTTACCTGTACCTGATCTTTCTTGAGCTACAGCCACCATTCATCTCCATGAGGCAGAATGAGCCTGGGAGAGATTTGAGGACACAGAGGGACAGTGGCAGAAAGGTTTGGTACAGCACGGGATGACCCTGGAGCAGGTGAATGGAGAGGGATGTCTGAGTTCTTGCTTTCTCTGTAGGCAGCATCAGGTGAAAAGTGGAGGTGTGTGTGGACAAAATCAGTGGATTAATTCTGTCTTCAACATGGTAGCAGTGCTTGGAGCTCTGGGGCGAATGTGGCAGTGTGTGTAGCACCTTGGCAAAAAAACCTGTTTTACCATCTTTGCATTTGACTCTCCAGAGATGTGGGGCCTCCAGAGAGTGGCTGGAAAGGGTATAGTGGTGGTGTCATTCCCAGAGAATCACAGCCTTGGGGATACCTGCTGTGTTGCAAATCCTGAAGTCAAATTCTGCCAGGGAATGCTTTGGTTCAGTGGGAGCACTGAGGTTTACCTGAGAGCAGGATGTGGGTTATTTGATGATTGGGAAACAATGTTCTCTAAATGTTAGAGATGGGACAATATTTTCAAAAAGTTTCCTTCCCTTTCCAGCAGTGATGACCTTTTCTCTGTGCTTCATCCTTAGTAATATCTGTTCTATAAACCTCCCCATCTGCTACTCCAAGAAAAATCCCCTTATGTTCTCAATGCCAGATGTTGTCACAGATTATGTCCAGCACAACTCAACTTAGTGAAGCTGCTGTTTATGCTGTGTAACTTGCTGCTGGCTCCTTCAAATCCATACAGGTGGTTTTAATTTCCTCCTTCTGAATTTCTTTGGCTGCTATAGAACATATTAGGCTAAATGCTGCCAGTGCAGCATCCATATAAACCACAATGATATTAAAGGAGTTGAATGCAAGTAAGAATTTGACTGTGGGCCTCTTTGAGGAGACTGAATACGGCCACATTCCCTGTACAGCAAAATAGTTCCCCAGTGGCACAGACCTCTAATTCTTAGGGACAAATTCAATCCCTGGCTGTAAATGAGATACTGGCTGCCTTGAGAGCTACCTGTTATTTCACAGCAGAATTTGCCTGAAGTCAATACACCTGTGGTACCTCCTAGAACAAAATATTCAAATATTTCACACCAGCAGATGACTTGTTAAATTTGAGCAAACCTCTGGTTCAGGAATCATTCAGCTTTCACTCAAGGAGAAACTCTAATCTCTGATCACAGACGCATGAACTTACCAACTTCAGTCACCTCATGAACAGAATAATCTCCATTTTCATTAGAGACTAGGTAAAAGTTTTTGCTGTTAAAAAAGGATGCTGTTTCTTTAATGTAATAAAACCTCAGCAGGACAGAACATCTTTACTAGACTATCCCCCACTATTCCCACAAGAAATCAAATATAATCCTATTTAAGAAGCTTTAAATAATTTTGAGCTTTCATATTGACTTATTAAAATGCAGCTTAAAAAACGCCTGCCTTGCAATCCCTTTACAAGGGTCAGGGATATAAAATTTGAAGAAATATGATTAGTAGATCAGTTGGAAAGATATATGCAGCAGCTTCCAATTTCATTATTTAAAATGCCCTTTTAGAAGAAAAGGTGATTCTGTAAAAAGTGGCACCACCTCCCTGAAGGAATCTAGTCCCAGGGTTTCCAGTTCTATCTCCTGCATTCAGCACCCAACACATCTGCTAGGTTTTTCTTAGACCTGAAGAGCCCTTGCAGCTGGGACAGAAGAGTTGGTTTCTGTGTCCTAGTACTCCAGCAAAATAGAGGTTTATTGGCCTCTAAGCACAGAAGAAGCCAGTAGCACTTGCAGCTATCCTTTGCTTGGTGCAGAAGACGAAGTGATGGTAATAGAGATGCAAATAGTGCCACAGAGGACAGAGCCATTGCAGAGCTGTGAGCAGCCACAGAGCCTTTCATCTACTACCTGGAAACTTTGAGGGATGAAAAGCTCCTGTAAGTCTTCAGATGTTGGTTGAGTGGGATGAGCCCCTTTTTCACTTTCTAAACGTGTTGGAATAGAAAATTATAGGATGAAATGGGGATCCTGCTGTGCTGATTTGAACCCTCTACAGGGTGAACTGCATCTTATCCAAGCAATGGCTACAGACTCCACCAGTGCGTCCTGAGGAGTCCAGGCAGAAATATCCATTCAACAGACTTCAGTCTAGTTGCCCATGTTCAGTCCTATCAACTTGGGAAGAACTGGGATTGTAACCAAGAGCATTTTGGGGCACGTTGCTAGAAAAATTAACTGGAAGGTGCTAAGCACAGAAAACTGAATCAGTTACAGGTTGTCCTGAGCTTCCACTCCGCAGTTCTCCTGGGATTGGCAGAGTTGTATGGATGTAAATGAGACAATTTGATCCTGCTCTTGAAGTATATTAAATACAATGAAGACTCAAACTGTACTGTCAGTTAGACAGAACTCCCATTAAGCACAGAGGGTCTTGTGCTAATGCAAGAATCTGCCCGAATCGTTTGCTCTGTCCTACAGCAAAATGTATTCAACATGCTGAAATTTAACTGCACAACCTAGTGAGCAAAATCACACCCTGCCCATTATACTTACAGCCAGTTACTATGAAATCCTAATGTGTCAGATTTTCTCTGGGAAATAAGGTAACTAATAACTTTACTCCTGCCTAAGGCTGGACTTTGGTCAAGGCTGTCAAGGCTTCTATGATTTTCATGTGTTTTTGAAAAAAAATCCATGATTTTGACACGTTGGGACTTCTGTGTGTGAGCGAGTAGGGAGCTGTAATAGCTGAACTTCCCCAAGAGCTGCAGTGCTCAACCGTGGACTCTCTGCAAGTCAAACACCAAAGGGTCCTGAGCCCACAAGTGCTCCCCAAGAAGTCAATGGCAGTCAAGTATGATTGACTGCTGGCAGGATCTTGCCCGGAGTTTTTTTCCTGTGCCAGAAAAAGCAGCAGTGACACCAAAGGCAAGACCAGCAAGCACTGGAGAGAGCCTTAGTCCCCCAAGGAGTAGTTGTGAGGGTTTTTCCCCATTCTGCCTTACTAATTTTCTACATTTATGACAGTAATTGTGAAACTGGCTGAAATAGCACTGGGAAGTTGCTGCCAATGGTTAAAAACTATCATTGCCTATGCATTGATCTTATTAATGGTGCTAAAAATATGGCAAAAGTTATTTGGCTTACAAATTAATGTTTGTTATCTTTGCAAGATATATATATTTCTAAATTTCCCCATAATTCTACATCTGACTCCATCATTGCTTTCCTCACCAAATTTTCTCCATACAATTTCATCTCTGTTTTGTTGTTTTTCTCTCCAGTCCTACATTTTTTGAAAGGCTAGAACATAAGGGGTCAGATACTGCTCAGGTGATGTACACAAGTAGCCCAATTGCTTTCAAAGGGGCTACCTTGTGAGGCAAACAAGAGTTGGCTTGAAAAAGTCACCTCATAATTGCATCATATTTGCTAAATCAGATTTTTATGTGCTTAAGAATTCTTTGTTCCCTTCGTGCTCAGTCATTACAAAAGGCTCCTGCTCTGCTGGAGTTCTGACCCATATTTTCCCTGTTGCAGTCCAAATTCGGTTGCTAAAAGGTAAAGGGGAAAAAAAAAATCTCTGTCTCATCACATCTCTCCCAACCCCTGTTCAGCTGCTGTGGTATTTTCCTTCATTATGCTGCTGCCTCAGACTGTAAACCTCTCTAATTTCCTACATTGCAGCTATTTATTTAAATGCTAACTCGCATTATGAAGTGATAATCCACAAGCGCAGGAGATAATTTATGAAGCATTTAAATTAAGAGGAGCAGCTAATTGGGAGCATGTGTCTTATAAGCCTTGCTAACACCAGCAAACTACAAATTAGGGAGAAAATGGAAGATATTTTTATCTTGCTTTTTTCTTTTGTAATGCACTGAGGAAAAATATTACCATACATCACACAAACACTGCTGTTCACAGAAGTCTTCTTTTCTCTTGTTCGCTTTATAGTTAGTCTAACACATAATGCTCTCATTATTACAAATTCCTCATTATAACACACAAAATAATCTTTGCTCTCAGAGAAGGTGGAACGAGGTGGGGTTTTCTGTCTCCAAATAAAGTAGAATAAATTTTCTAGGAAAGGTCCCCTTCCCAGCTACACACATTAATTTAAAAGAGCAAAGACTCCCTTGTTATATAGGGATGTTAAAGTGCATTTAATTTAGGACTGCATCATGATGTAAGAGTTTTACAGGTTTTTGTTGAAATGAGAATGAGCATAAATGGCTGTGAATCAGGCAAAAGCAAATGTGCAGCAGCCACAGGGCTGGAAGGAATGTATGTTGGATGCCCTGTTCAGGTTTTGGCACCTAAGTCACAAACTTTGATTTCACCACAGCTTTGAGGTGGTTTATTCATAAAGATTAATATTGACCTGAACCTGAGCAGCAATGTGCCCCACGACGTGCGATTCCTGGGATAGAGCTGGATGACAGAGGTGGCTCACTAAATCCTGATGGGGAAAGGATGGTTTTGACACCTAGGCCAAGACAACAGCACTGGGGAAGGTGATAACCATCCCCAGCTTGAAGTTCACTATCATGCCCCACATTGCCTGGGTTTGCTCTTGGAGGCTGTTGCCTCAATGGGGAAGGTGCAATGTTGGGTGTCCTTGGGAGGCAGCTGCTTCTGCCTGAAAGAGGAAAGCCCCTTTGGCTGCTCTTTTGGATGTTAGTGCTTTGATCGGAGGAAGCGGCTGGGATGTTCTCCTGTAGGAGGAAGAGAGTTTCTCTGCATATGTCTCTGTGCTCCCCAAAGAGCATCCCAGGCACCCAGTGGATTGTACTAACACAGTCCAGAGGGAACTCACGGTACGTAGAGAGTGAGAAGCTGACAGTAAGGACCGCCTTAACATAAAGCCCCCTCCCACCCTTCAGCAACCACTTCAGAGTAGTTTCCTGTATGGTTGTGTAAGATCTTTAGCTAGGATTCTCCTTTACTAGGCAACCAATTCTTGTGGGTCCCTTGTGTGGTTACTCAAGACAGATTTGCTGTTAGACTAAAATATAGTGCGTGCACCCTGCAGGGCAGGGTGCTTGGGAACCACAGTGAGGTCCTTGCACGGAGGATGCTCTGGAAGTGTGTGTGTGTGTGTGTGTGAATTCAACCACTACATATGACCGCATATGTCTGCACTGTGTGTCTAGAAAATACCTCGCTTTAATCTTTGCATTCCTGTTTCTGCTCTTACAAATCTCCCTTTACATATATCCTGTCAAAAGCAGTCAGCAAACAGGCTCTGGTGTTATTGGAGTTGCTCCTTGATTTGAAGGAAACCATAAATCTGAAACTTCAATCATATCTTTATGATCATTCAGCAAACAGAGATGGAGGATTTATTCAACATGGGATAGCAAAGGGGAAACTGCAGGGGGTTATTGCAGGAGATATTGGTTTAGCTAAGGCAGAACTGCTCCCTCGGGCCTCTCTACGGCCGAGCCAATGAACAATGGCACCAATGACAATAACAAGGCAATTATGGGGAAGAGGGTGAGGAGGGGGTAATGCTTTGTTAAAGATAGAGGTAAGATTCCAGCATGGTGTCTCTTTTGTGTGCTTTCGAAACTAAAGGATGGTGTGTCTGCCTGGTGTGGTCTTATTAGGAGCTGGTGATCCTAAAACCACACCAAGTGCATAAAAGAGCCTGTAGTTTGTGTGTGATTGTGCTGCTCTTAGGAAGTTATTAAGATTTCCTTCCTAATGAAATAGAGCTGGCAATGGGTTCCACTAACCCATCTCGTACCCCAGGGCAGGAGATAAGTACCTAAACCTCTGCCAACAGAGGTTTGTCTCTGACTGTAGCTGGTGTTTGGTTTTCTGCATTTAGGACTAGCACTTCTTCCTGGGAGGGGACTCAGGGGACCTCCTCCTGCTGGGGGGGATGCTCAGACCTTCACCCCAGGCTGGCCACAGCATCGTGCCACAAATGCTACAGCAGCCCTTCCACCACCTTGACCTGGAAAGGCTGTTTTGAGATTGCTCAGTGACTTGGTGCCCAGCCTTGCACTGTTCCCAGCTTCACATTTTAGATTATTTTTTTAATAGCTGTAGCCAACTTTCCAAAGCCTGACTAGAAAATGAAGCCAAATCCTTAGGTTTCAAACACAAAAAGATTTTTGAACACATAAGCACATGTGGCCGCATCAGGCCTCGGGGTGTCAAATGGGGCAGCACCTGAGGGGGCTCCACCTGTGGTACACCTTGACATGCAGCGACGCCGGGGTCGACCTTTACCACGGGCCTCCAGGAACGAAGTTGTCCAAGTGCAAAATGGGAACACAAAAGCTTTGGCACAAAGGGGTAGAAATGTTCATGGGCAAGCTGGATGCTGCCACTGCTGCCAATAGATGGGACTTGCAAGAAATTTGCATCTTTTCAGGGTGCGTTAGAGACAAATGTCTCATTTTAGAAAGATGCGATTGTGCAAAAGCAGGAACTAAGTGATCCATCCCCACCTGTCCTGCCTCCCCTCCCCTTCTTCTGGCAATTTTTTCTCCCCTGCTTTTCCCTTGCGAGCCCCCGAGCAGTTTGTTTTTGCCTGCAGAAGGAAGCTTGAAATATTGCAAAGGGGGTACAGGCAGCACTCCCTGTGGCCTTGCCCCTGATGGCACGAATGCAGACATAAAATAACCCAGCGCCATCAGTAACCTGTCGCCAAAGCCCCACTACGAGGTGAGAGTTTTCCTCCCTGCCGTGGCTGTTAGCTGCAATGTATTTCTTCCTGCACTAAGCACCGTCTTTCCCAGGGCTGCATTACAATGATTTATAAACCCCATTTCAGGGGAAAACTAATAGATCAAAGTGAGGAGAAGGAAAAGGAGACATGAGCAGCTGGAAGAAGATATTGAAGCATGAAACAAAAACAGAAATGAAAAAGTAGTTTGTGGCACTAGTGAGTTGTTCTGTGCTGCACTTCTATTATTGAAAAATAATAGGGGGAATCTGTATTTTAATCCATTTTTTTAAGAGACATTCAAGTAATCTGAAAAGCTCTTCCTAGAGCCAGCTTGCTTTTGTGCGTTTGTGCATCTCTCGCAGAACCGCTTATTTTGCTGTTTAGCCCTTCCCTGTCTATTCCTGTGTCATTTTTAGACTTCCCATGTTTTAACCAGCATCTGGATTTTCTAACAGGGTACCAGAAAGCCTTGCATGGAGGACTGATGCTCAGCTGGACCCAAGCCCAGGATGAGCTTGTTCCTCAGGTGAGCCTTGGTCAGGTTTTACAAAGGGACACTGCGAGCTGAGACCCAGGTGGCTGGTGAGGTGCTCTGCCTTTGTTTCCTCCCCTTCACAGTGGGGAATGAGTGTCCTGTAATTCTCAGCATCAGTCAAGTTATATCCCGATTGAACTGAGCCAGGAGTACAGACCAATGCTCATCTTTTAGTCTTACAATTGTTAATGAATTAGTGTTTGTAAGAGCTTTGGAGAAGCTAATTGGGCTTTTACATGTGTTCTGCTCCCTGACTTCAAACATAGGAGGTGGTGGAGAATTATTATGAAAATAACCATAATGCTTGTGCAGCACTTCAGATATTCAGAGGGCTGCACAAACCTTCAATCTACAATTTCCCCACATGGTGCGCATGTAAGTGCAAATCCTATACACAGCAGATGAAATGCACCAAATAGGACAAACAGCAGATTTGGTGCAAAACAGATGTGTGTGGCAAGACCGCAGGGGCTTTTCTAAGAAATTGTACAGAGCCATGAGATGGAAGCTGATGAATTATCCCTAGGCATGTTCCAAACTTATCTGAGATTTGCAGGTTTCCATTCAAAGTATTTTCTTTACATTCCTGTTATTTGTCATCTTTAAATTTTCACTCTCCATGGCAATTTTCTGTTTCCAGTTAACGCTGCATTGTGTTAACTTTAGGCTGGCTGGTTTACCTTGGTTCCCGATTTCTGTTGCATCCTTTGGTGTTGGTAAAACAGTGTTCCTGGGGGAACGCAGGTGCAGGGATGTGTTCCTGGACATGTATAATTGATACTTCTCGTGGATAACACAGGAAGCAAGCACGTGTTGAACGTGCTCGTGTGGCTGCTCTACACAAGGAACGTCTGTGCTTGTTCACGCACAGTAGCAGCGTGGGCAATGAAGCAGTGTATTTGCCTTTTGGTCACTTGTAAAAACATGGCCTGGAGGAAACACATCTAAGATGACATTTAGGAGTGAACATTCACAATGTGATCTGCTTTCAGCTATGTTTCATGACTACCAATAAGTGAGCGAAGCATTGCCATTTGCAAGACCAGCACCTGCCCATTCAATCAGCCTGGGATGACTAACATCCTCACAGCCAAGCCTGACTTTTGGCTCAGGGCTCTGATCAGTAGGAGCTGAGTGAGTTAAAATGAAAATACTTCTCTCTTGTTTGTGTGGGGTTTTGTTTTTTTTGGGGTTTTTTTTGGCTCATGCCGTGTGTGACGCAGTCTAACACCCTACTCAAAAACACTTCAATCCAGAGAAGTCACCTTGCTAGGATGTTCATCCTCTCCTCCTTTTGGTTATGCAGCCCCGAGCAAACATTGCTCCATTGAGCCATGAATCTGGTGCTGGTGTCGTAGCTGGAACCTGGCGCAGTGGCATACCAGGCAGCTGCAGAGGCCCTATTATTTTCACTGCATGGATCCTGCTTACTGCTGATCAGAGCCTAGTGCAGCTGCCTCTTCCATAGACCTTGCACTGGTAGCTGCCGACTGCATCCCCTATTACAACAGGCAGAAAAAGCTGTCCATGCTCTAAAAGCTATTGTAACCCTCCTAAAACTATGACAACATCTTTCTTCTGACTCTCTATGGCCCAGCCAGTCTTTACTCTTCTGTTCCCTGTCTGCAGAGAGAGCTCGTAGGATGAAAGGCAGCTAGGAAGGTAGGGAGAGCTAAACATGGACCAAGAGCTGCCAGAGGAATATGAGAGGAGAATTTTGCCCTATAAGCTTTAATAAGGTGGTGGGTTAAGAAAAATGCAGCTAGGGAGAAAAATGGGGAATGTTCTCTCTCCAAATGGGCACTGCTTCAGTTTGTAAAAGCACCAGGGATTCCCCATGTGGCTTAATTTATTATTTTCCCACTCGTTAAATGCCAAAACAATAAAGCAAAATCTATTGTTAGCTTTAAAATGCAGGTGATTTGCATATGGCTGTGATAGTCCTACTGCTGCCTTCATTTAAACTCAGTAAGCCGAGGTACCTTTAAAAATTATGACTTGTTTTACATTTAATATACTGAACTATGTTAACATAATATTAAGGGGCTGACTTCACAGCTTAATTGCTGATCACGTAGAAGGCTGCTTTAGCAGAAGCATTAGTCTGGCAGTGCTGTACGGCCTGATAGGAGAGCGGCTGGAAGAGCAGCCTGCACAAAGGGGCTGCGAGCTGCTCCTTCCCTGCCGCGACGCTCCCCCTAAGAGCACCCTGGAAACCCGGAGTCATTTTTACTCTGCTCTTGGTTTACTCCCTTGCACTAGAAGGTGTTTGGTGCCCTATTGCAGAGCAGTGCCTATGCAATACAAGCAGGACATAATTGTACCTGTACAAGGCGGTATTAGAAAATCAGGTGGCTTTTTCCCCATTCGGTAAGCTTTTGCAGAGGGGAAGGAATGCACCGTTTCCTGGCAGAGCTGAACATGTACTGCACTTCCCAGCCCTGGGTCTCCAAGGTAGCTGTAGAGATCGTGCAGTTCTAGCGTTGTTATTGTATCTCCTCATTTTCTTCCTTCCTCCTTTGACCCGTATTTGTGTCAGGCTGAATGCAAAGAGGGCAGGTATCAGGAATGGGAACCAGGTCCACAAAGGCTCTTAACCTCTCCTTGAATTCAGAAACCCTGTGACAGTATTTTGGTCGATATGGTTGGCTAAGACCGCAAGCTGCTGTTTGGGAAGGTGAATTGCCGCAGTTTCCTTTATGCCTTCTGTGTTTTTGGCATGCTGAACCACTGGGCCAGCACTCAACAACAGGCCACCACCTTTAAGGAAGGAGCTTCTGCAGATGGCTGACTTGACTTGATCCCCAAACCTCCAGCGCAAAGTTGCACAAGGTGCTACCCTTCCCGTCCACCGTGTCAAAAATATAATTAAGGTCCAAATACTGCCCCAAGGTGTGTCCAAAATAAGAGGCACTCTAGGCTTTTCCGGAGCTGAAGAAGTATCCCAGCGTTACCAGCTACTCACATCCATGTGTCTCTGACTTCCACAAGCGGCTCCAATTTGAGAGTTCTGGACTCCTTGAAAAAATTGCTTTTTCTCTCAGTTAAAAAAGCATGTAGATTGACAGAGATGTACACCAAGTTCGAGTCCTCTATGATTTAAAAGAACAAAGTTATAGGCTCCTGAAAATTGAGGTTTATAACAGAAGCATTGGCAAACCCTTAACTACAGAGAAGCTACCAGGCATTGCAACAATAATTGGGAAGGGAGGGGAAAAAAAAAAAAAATCACACTGTGTTTTTCAGTGCTTAGCTAAGAAATACAACAAGAGAGTTTATTGCTTGCAAAACACAGCTGCACTGCCTCAAATTGGATGGAAAAACGAACCCTGATAATTTATTACACCCCTAAAGTCACAAGAATGTACCCATAAATTACTTTTTTGGAGGGGGAGGGAAGTGGTACCACTGTAGTCCATTCTGCACAACCTACTTATTAGTATCATAATTTATTATTATTATGCCCTGCTGCAAATAGAGAGGCAGATAAAACTCAAATCTATTAAAACAACCGCTCCACTTTCTCTGAGCCACTGAGGGACACCATTCCAAAGGAAATGAGATAAATTACTAAGACGAATGTATGAGCCTTGCATTACAGCACGTAGCTTGTATATATGCAAGAGCAGGAGGATAATTCAAGCAAAAAAGAGTCGTGTTAAGTTTTACCATTCAGGATCCAACACAGAGGGATTGGAACAATATCAAGTGGTCAATTAAATATTTCTAATGTATAGATTTTTTTTCCCCAAAAACATTTCCTATGCGTTAACTCGAAATGAATGTGCAACACTGAAATAACTGCCCTGCTTCTATTGCAAATGTACTTGGATCAGCATGTATTTAAAAATACGCTTTATCCAGCTGTTGTGAGGAAGTAGACACTATACTTTTAAGTCTGAATATTATATTGATAGAATATATATATCCACACATATCCAAGTGGTGCTGATTAATTGCAAAGCTAGTTTGAATTTAAGGTTGGTGAAAGACATTGCTTTGCAGTCCCAGAAGGGCAAAGTGGCAGAGCCAAAGGTGCAGTTATGAAGTTCGCATGTGCCTTTGCTAATCGGTTTCAGATAAGTCAACAGGAATTTTGTAGTATTTTTCCTTCTCTTCATTTCCTTCTGGGTTAGTCAGCTGGACCAGCAGTTTTTAATGCTGTCCTCCCCTTCCCTGCCACATGGATGGATTAGCAGAAATGATAATTGTATTGGGAAGTTATTGCTCATTGCCCTCTTCAGGACATAGGTCAAATGCCTGTTAGGTTATTGAATAGTCAGGATGAGTTTGGTGCTCTTGGCTATAGTCACTGGGGTATAATGTAGCCCTGACTCTGGAGGCTGCTGGTCCAGAATGGGTTTGGGTACAGTAAATGCCAGGTCTGAGGATAAACCTAGCAGCAATCTTCTTTCCACACAGCCAGTTTGTGGTAGAATCATAGAACCGTTTATGTTGGAAAAGACCTTTAAGATCAAGTCCAACAGTCAACCTAGCACTGCCAAGTCCACCACTAAACCATGTCCCTAAGCACCACATCTACTCATCTTTTAAATACCCCCAGGGCTGGTGACTCGGCCACTTCCCCAGGCAGCTTGTTCCAATGCTTGATAACTCTTTTGATGAAGAAACTTCTCCTAATGTCCAATATAAACCTCCCCTAGCACAACTTGAGGTCATTTCCTCTCGTCCTATCACTTGTTACTTGGGAGAAGACACTAACAAACCACTTCACTACAACCCCCTTTCAGGCAGTTGTAGAGAGCAATAAGGTCTCCCCTCAGCCTCCTTTGCTCCAGGCTAAGCAACCCCAGTTCCCTCAGCTGCTCCTTGTAAGACTTGTTTTCAGTTTTATTTAAAACAAAAAAAAACAACCCACAAAAACGATGCATATGTGATAGAAGTTCATACTGGACTTTTCTAAGTAATGTAAGAGTTGTGGAGGTTTAGCTGGCTTCACTTTTATGAATGCTGGGGATTCTCAAAGCAGAGTACATGAGACACAAAGCCAGTGAAACCTCAATGGTCCACAAAGTAAACAAACTTAATGAGAAGAAAAGAGTCAGCAATCATTTCATCTTCCCTGCAAAGCCTGCTGCTCTGATCGGGAAAACAACATCCACGCCACGCAGTAAGACACTGAGACTTTGTGCTCTTGCTACAGAGGGTGGGGGAACAGGAGGGGTTGAGTAGGGAAGGAAATGAGGCCACCTACGCGTTGTGATACTGCAGATTTTTGTATTTACAGACTGCTGGTGGCCTGCATCAATCTGTACATCAGATTATTACTTGTACAGCCTTGCACGCTTGTAGCAACTGTGTGCAGCTACATCTCTCTCGAATGATTCTCCGCACCCTTTCATTTTCCATGCATTGGCCTTTTTTGGGGATTACTTTCATATTGATGGTTGAGATACTTGGAGTGAAAAATGGAAAGTAAATAAAATTATTTACTTTATGAGCTAAAAGGTATATGAAATACATTTATAAAGCTATATTTAACATTGTTCCAGGTTTGAGCTTGGACATTTGCTCCTGCAACTTTTGTCTTAAATTGTTTATGTAAGAACATGAGGGAAAAGAAGGCAGGAACTTGTTCCACCTTCATTTGAATGTCAGTTGCCAAATCCAACAATTTTAGCTTTTTCTTTCTGGGCCTTTGTTCAGATCTTGGATATTAAAGTTCCCAGGGAAAGCTGAATTTCCACTCTCCAAATGACAAGCTGTGCTTTGTAAGGCCATTTCCTTCAGATGTGGCATTTGCCTCTCTGGGAAAGTGCAGGGCTAGTACTTGGACTTTTTTGGCAGCTTTTCCTCCCACTTTTGCCTTTCCCCCAGGGAAATGCTCCGACTGCATGGCTCAGGAGTTTCTAGCATTTAGTTTGGTAGCTGGTTACCAGCTTCTTGAGGTTCTGGCATTGCCCGTTTACAAGCAGGAAGGCAAAGAGGGGTCAGGAGAGGATACCTCCTTCCAGACTTAGACACGTGCCTAATATGCAGTGCTTAGTTTCTAATGTATATTGCTATTCAGCTTTTTCACAAAAGAAACCTGTGGTTTCCCTGTATCGGAAGCTGTGGGTAAATCCCTACTATTTTACAACACCACAGAGAAGCCCCAGGGCTGGCTGAGCCTCTGTTATATTTTTAAAGCAGCAGCAAACGGCATGCTTTTCTCTGAGCAACAGCTGCCTTTCTAATGGTGGACCGTGAAAGACTGCTGCAGAACTGAGAGGTTCCGAGATTCACTAGCTATTGCTGACCTACAAGTATTGCCTGAAAGCCATGGGATGATGCCATGTCTAAGGAAATAATGAAATACAACACCATTATCAAATGAAAAATAAGAACAGTACTATTTCCAAGGAGTTTTGCATCGACTAGATAGACAATAGAAGTATATCCATGTGCGATTGAGAGGTGTTAGATGGGTGATGTTCACCTGCCTTTTCCACGTGTTGTAGGAACCCCTCTATATAAACGAATTGTGGCTGGGTTTTCCAAGATGACTGGATTTGAAAGATCCAGTGGCGTAGGAAGATGGATACTTCAGATTGTATAAAGTACTCTGCTGCTGATCACATCAATTATATTCTCAATTCCTAACTTGCTGCTTTCTGCAGTGATGTTGGGTGGCTCTTGTTCAAGCTTGGCTAGGATTTTTGAGAGCTAAAAGAAGTGCTGCGTGTACTGAGAGGCAGGACTAGACAGCCTGGCATCCACAAATCAGGGACATCGCTGACCCTGGTCTGTACATGGAGTGGGCATGTCCCTGAAGAGGTCAGCTAGGAATACGGAAAGCTTGATCTCAGCAAGCCATTTTATGTTGCTCTAGGATATATGTTACTGCTGAAGGCAAGTTTCCAAGCCAGTATTTCCTCTTCAAAAGGGAAGAGAATGATAGGAGCCTAAGCGGAGCAAGGATAGTGAAATTTTAAAGTATTATGACACACATACATTTAATATTACATCACATGTAAGGGAACAAGCACATATGATCGCAATATTACAAGATGAATATAGGTCCTATGACATTAAATTTAGTGCCTTGTGATTGATGATCCTTTGTTTGCAGGTTTTCTTTTATGTATATATTATTTCTGTAAGATAAGCATCTTACCAGCTGGAAGAAACATACAACTTTTTTTATTTTCTAGCATGTAATTTCTGTTTGATTCACAGCTAATAAATAGGTCATCTTGTACTTTCAAAATGCCAACATGCAGTAATTCAGTGAAATAGAGACTCTACATTAAAAAGCTGTCAACCTCAGTGCAATTTTCCTGCGCCCTACGCTCTGGAAAGATACCTTGTCACTCATGGTTCAGCTCTGTTTTCCTGAAATATCTCTTCTTCTGCATAAATAATGAATATAGTTGCATGAAAATATCTGGCACAATGTCTGTTCTTCCTCCCACTCTGAGGAGCTGCAGTACAGACTCTATATTTATTGGTTGATCTTCCCAACAAATCTTACTGAAATCACAGGTGTGGTAATAGCGTGGCCCCCTCCCAGCTGCAGGCAGGTGTTCTCTGCTGTGCTAACCCCATCCTACAAATGCTGCCTTAAAAAAAGCCTTTGCTACTTGGTACTTCTCAAAATGTAAAGGCTACATGATACAGAATAATTTAAAACACTTACTTGCTTTCAGTCTCTTTCTATTTTTAATGTGTTATGCAGGTCTTGCACAGAAAAGGTATTGGGCTGAAGCAGATCCCAATTAGTTTTTTTAAAAATTAATTCTATTCTTAAAAAAGCTAGATATAAAAACCATCAGATTACTAAGCCTGCCTTCTATTTCCTGTGATCTGAAATGCAGAGTTTACTGTGTTTTTTAGGGCTTTCTCCTAGTAGCCCACTAGAGGTGACATGAGGCTGGCAAAACCTGGTCCTGCACCTCTGATTTCAGCAACGAAACAGGGGAACTGGGCTGCTGCGGCACCGCTGCCTGTGACAGGGGAATGACGGCAGCCCTGTTCACTCATAGCCTTAAGGCCAGGAGGGGTCCTATGATTTTCCAGTCCAATCTGAGAAATCATGGTGCATTCAAGGGATCCCACTTTCAGAGACAATTTTCAGATGCAGTGCAGGGAAATTTCTGCAGTGCTGTTTTCCAAAATCTCTGAGTACTTATAACCCATCATCAGAGTAGACAGACAAAATTTCAAGACAAAGATTTAATCCTGCAGGTGGTACTCACATGAATGGCTTCCTCTGACCCTAAGTTTGATAATGCAATGTGAGGCAGGGGCAATGCTGTTTCAATGAAAAACTGGACCGGCTGAAACCATGAAAAATTTGTCAGTGCCTTTTGTGGTTTTGAACTGATAGAAAGTTGAAACTTGCAAGATGTCAACCCCATAAAAATGGGAAAACTGGGGTGTGCTACCCCTCTGTGAACTGGGTTTTACAAGGGATAAAGCTGCTGAATCCTCTCAGTGAGGTCCAAAAGTAATTTAAATCTTTTCTTCTCTCTCCTTGCTCCCAATTTCTCCATCCCAGTTGTTGTTAGATGCATCAGCTGAGAAGGAAAGTTAGAGAGTGACACTAATAAGGAGGGCTCAGACGCACTAAGAGTATTAAAAGGTTAGGTCACGGTGTGTTCTATTAAATAGAATATTAATTGAATTCTTGACATCTGAGGTGAACTGTGACATGCTCATGGGATAAATATTGCATTTAACAGAGCATCATGACCTAAAGCTCTAAATACTATTGAGCATCAGTGCCAATCCTTTACAATAGATCTTAGCCTCAGTCCTCGGGGTATGAATGCTCCCTTGGAGTTTTGGAAGCTTGAGTTTAAAAAACAGGTTTCTCATTTCTTGTTTCTGTTCTCAGTTAAGTCCAAAATTGTTTCTTCCATCTCAAGGCTACACTCTGTCTCAGACTTTTGGTTACAGACTCTTAATACTTAGCTAGAAATGCACGTTTCAAATGCCATGCATTACAAACCTATTGGGCACGGTATAAGAAAGATTGAAAGAAAATTTCTGCACCTCCACCCCCACACCATAAAGGAGATTAAAACATTAAAAAGACCAATTAAAAATAGGGAATCTCATGGCAACATTTTCATTAACCCTCCCTAGTTCTTCTTTCTGTCTCATTAGTCATCACAGGGAGAGGAAGGATCATTTTAATTAGCAGCATTGTAAAGCTTTATTTAAGGCAACTGCCCCTCCTGCTGCTCTATGGATTACCCTGCCGGCTTATAAATACAATACCAAATCATTAACAGCCAAAACCAACACCACTGAAGGGTTTGGAAGAAAGAAGATCCACTATGGTCAATGTTTAGGGCTCTTTAACAATGTCCTTTCTCCTTATTCAGGCATAATTCAAGCGTAATATTGGGCTTTATAAAACAACTCAATATCCTCTTACTGCAAAGCCCTTTCTAGTTGAGGATACCATGTGTTCAACTTTCTTCGCCTTTGTTTTCAAGGCAGTGAAAGCACAGAACCACATCTGATAGGATAGACACGGTAGATAGGATCACAGGTTTTCCAACGTCCCAGTTTAGAATTACTTGTTAAATTCCCAAATTAAAGGGACTGCTGCACGCTAACAGCCTTGCAGGAGGGAGGGGCACAGTGAGACCCCAACCAAGGGATGGTAGTGGAGTATTTTAGAAAGAGGTTCTTGTGAGTTTAGAATGAAAACAACACGAGCGCCCACATTTCATGAAAAGGAAATTTCTTTTTCAATCATCACTTGCTGAATTTCCCATTTTTGCAGAAGTGGGCCCAATGGGTCTGTTCTGTTAAGAAACCCTCAGCCAGTGTTTCCAGCCAGCAGTTTCCATACCTGGGAGTGCAGTCCAGAGTGCATGTCCATGCAGAAGAGCAAATTTGCTCTCCCTCACACTCATGCAACATGTGACTGACCCCACTGCAGTGCGCAGGCTTATTTTGAAACTAGTTTGAGTCACCACGTTTCAATTGGGGAATTAGATGCAAACCAAGACCTTTCACCATCTTGCAGGGTCCTGAGTTAGAGACACATTAATGGAAACAAACAGGACAGTGTGACCGCAGATCCTAAATACCCCAACACTTGGAAAGATCTGAACGTTGACTTTCTAGCCCCTGGCTATTTTGTAGTCTTGCAAATGAACACAATGCTTTTGTTCTGGACCATACTGCAGCAGCTCCCTCTTCTGTGTCCAGCAGAATAGTGATGAAAGCATCACATTTCTTAAGTTGTAAGCGGCACAAAACGTCCTCCTTACAAAGAAATCACAACTCAGACTATTAGGATTCACCATTTAAATCTGTGGCCTACTTTCCCTGACCTGAATATGTAACTATGGACTCTTCAGTACACCTGGGTGCTGCGATCTCTAATTGTTCATCACTGTCCAGCCAAGGAAACCCAGTCTTTCCCTTGGAGCAACAAACTACTACATGCAGCAGTTCAAGCACTGCAAGTGCTCTACCGTGGAGTTCTCATGTTGGAACCACAGTCAGGATTTGATTTTTCAAAGTAATAACATCACACAGCTGAAGCTAGCTGAGAGTTTGAGATATCTTCTTTGCTGCTGGGTGCCAAGTTGCATTAAGGTATACTAGCCACCTAATTCTTCCATTTTATTGTTTGACATGACAAAAAGAAAATCAGACCAGTGGACAAAAACTCTTAACGTTGAAGTCTGAAAACACAAGGTGCAGTTATCTCCCCCTGAAAGTAAGCTTGCCCTGACTTGGAGCACTAAGCAGAATGCGGAGATATCAGCATTTTCAAAAAATGTGCATATTCCCCAAGAAAGGTTTAAAAATGACTAGGTATGCTTGACTTTACCTACTGAACTACTCTTTAAGTAATAACAAAAAGGAAGACCGTAATGATGTATTACTGAATGATTAACATATTGCTATATAGAGTTCATTTCATATTAAGTCAAGATCTGTATGTGTGGAGGTTTGCAGGGAGAGGTGATATCTCTTATGGAAGTAACTGCTACATGTCAGACTGTTGCAAATATAAATGAATTACAAATAAATAAAATATTTCCACTTAAAAAAAAGGGGGAGGGGGGGAAGAAACAACTAAGTTCCAATTTGGGACTGACCAGCCCCTCTGCCCCATTTCAGCACACCCCTGCTCAGACAGACTGGGCAGGTCGCAGACCTGAGCTACTGTCACTAAATTCTCATCGTCAAAACTAGGGGAGGCTTACAGAGGCCAGCGCCTGAGCAGGAGAGCTGCAGCTTCAAGGGATGTCAGTCTCCAGAGATCACGGATGCTAAACTCACTTAAAAACAGACGGTGACAAATAGTCTGAGTAACAGTCATTGTAAAAGTTTATATAGGAGTTGCTTTGTTTTCTATTTATATCTGTACTGTATTTTTCTTGTAATACATTTTTAATGACTTATAAGGCCTAGTTATTTATTCTCCTGAAGCCAAATACTTTCTCACCCTGATAATGCAAGCGAATGAGCTTTACACAGAAATGATGCATGAGAGATGGCTGGATCTGCTCCCTGCACTGGCAGCAGGCTCGGGCATGCTCCACGGCTCTTGGGAGTCTCACGGCACCCAAGGCACTGATGCAGCGGGTGCCCCAAGAATGCAGCTCCCCGCTGCCTTTCTGCAGAGGGACTGCCTGTGGAGGGCCCTCCCTGGGACACAATATTTCCAAATTATTAATAATTCTATCTGCATGCAAGGGAATCTCTTTTTATTTGGCTCTGTATTTCCTAACCCAGCATCAGTTAAAAAACAACTCCCAAACCTGTAGTGCCATGTAGGCAGTGCCCCCTTCCATCTGTGCTGAAAAGTTAAGTAGCATGAACAACAAACCAAACAAAAGCAGAAGATGGGACACTTCGAAATGACAGGTTTTTGCATGAAATATAATTAATCTGCTAAACCAGCATCCATCCCTAAGCACAAATGCTGATTGCCTCATGATGAGTCTAACCAGAATGGTATTCACTCTACTGTTTTTTCTAAGTTGTTATGTACCCAATATTTTCTTTTGACTCTTCTTTATATTTAGATTAATAACTATGTAATCACTTCATTAGTTTATTTAGATTATGTTATTTTAGGAAATTATTGTTTAGATCAGCCTTGTCCTTCCTATCTGTCTGCGCCTTCCCAGAATTAAGTAATATCTGAGGAAACCAATTAATTGCAACTCGACCGCTGTAATGGGGTCTGCTCTACAATGTGGCAGTGTCTAATGGAGTTTTAATTTCCCCACGGCGAGTCAACGTTTGCTTAAAGAGAGAAGACTGTCAGAGGAAACCACTGCCTGAGACACGCACAGCTTCTTCCAAGTCTGTGGGACTGAACAGGCATCTTGGGGCTGCTGCTGCTTTTTTGGGGGGTAAAATTCACAGAAGGTCATAGCTGGAGCATCAAAGAGCATCCCAATTCTGACCACAGGCTGGGGTTTCCTGTGCACTTACGGAGCCCGGAGGACATAAGCCCTACATGGCTCTCAGGCTGCACCTCACAGGGGTCCTGGGTGCTAAAATGAACTCGTCGCCCAGGGAAGGTTTGACAGCCCTTTTTCAATGCATGACCTTCCTTAGAAAATGTTAACTGTCCTGGGTCCTCGCTATGCAGTTGCACCAGCAAGTCCTTGTCATGGGCCCATTGAGGTGGGGGGCTGTCAAAAACGTAAGTCTCATGCCCAAGGAACCTGCTATACCTATGGAACTTGTGTCACACATAGGTCAGCAGCATTTATAAGGAGTTTTTTTCCATTAATTGGATTGTTCAGAGTATTTAGAAGTTACGTTTGGGATTCTGGAGGCAGGCAAAGCACCCAGAGCCCTTTGAAATGCCCCGGTCCCTCCCTTGCTCAGGCCCTTGGCATCTTTGCAAACCTCAGCCTACGCACTGTTGATTAACGGCTGTTTTTCTTGGCGAACGCTGACAAACTTCGGAAGTCGGCCTGCCTTTCCCAGCCTTCTGACAGCTTAAAAGATTTGAAACAAAGCTACATTATGATGCAACCAATTTCAGCAGCATCTGATTAACAAAAAGGAGGCCACAGCTACCTGACAGCAGCCAGTGGTTATCTTTTATTTCTAAAAGAAACTGATGGCCTGAAACATTCATACATGTATTTATTTTTTGTTTAAATGTCTCATTTCCAGGGTTTTTTTGGATCGTGCGGGGAAATAAAGTTTTGCAATTCTTCTTCTCATAATAAGTCTGTCCAAAAATGATGTTGCTCGTTGTGTTGAAAGATGGTTTCATTTTCTACTCAAAATTGGTATGAAAAATTTGCCTTGCCAAATGAACATTGTATACTGAACTTGTCAAATCCTCCCTCCTGACACAAATAAAAGATAACATTGGGTGGCAGCATGTAAAACAGCACTGACAAGACAGCTAGGATGGAAGAAAAGAAATGCATATTTTTCTCTTTCTCTCTTCCTAGAAGGGTAGAGGAAAGATCCAGGCGAACAAATGCTGGTGTGTTACAACCAAAAATATATCATCTAAAGACTTAACAACCCATTTCAGTGTGGGTTTTAAGACGAACATAAGCGATTCCATTTCTGATTAGCAAAATCATGACAAAAGTCTCGACTTTTTTCCAGGCAACCAGGAAAGGTGCTAAGTAGGAAGAGTCACTGGATGAAAGGGGTATTCAGTTAAAAGGTCACAACTCTGCTGTGCAGGCTGGAAGGACTACTTATAGCACTGCTGAAAATTATTCCAAGTATATTTAAAAATAAATAAGGTAATGATAGTACTTTCATTAGATCTGCAGTCACACCATGTAAGTGAATTCTTTTTCCCTATTAAAATTGTTGATTGAAGGCTGTTAGCTACTTATCAGACCAAAATTACATTTCGTCTCTCCTAGGGGTTGCCTCTGTTAAAAATCACAACAACTGCCTAGTTAGTAACAAGAAAAGACTCCTAAAACTGCAGTTTCGGCTTGGGGGGGAGGAATACAAGCATGAAACACAGATTGCACCTTCAAATCCCTGATGGCATCACGCTTCTTTGTTCTGCTAAGAAAAATTAACCTCAATCTCGGCTCAAGGTCCCCCGATTGATTATCATAGTCATTTAAATACTGTAATCTCATTTTCAGCATCAGGGAAAGGGAGCGAAAAGAAGAAAAAGAGAAAGAGGTGGGGAAGCGAGGGGAAGAGAAAGAGAAAACAGAATAAATTATCTGACAAAAGCAAAAAGGGCCTTTCTGCTTACGGAGCCTATCTCAGATCCTTCCACTTGATTGGAAAAGTTGATGAAGTTTAAATGAAGCAGAATTAGAGGCTCAGGCCACTGAGTATTGACAGGGGCCCATGGAAGAATGTGCAATTCAATAGGCCTGATTTCTGTGGAAAACAGGGGAAAGGCCTAAATGGTATAATCTTCAATCAAATCTAACATCGACACTGACAAGGCAGGGTAATGAGATAGGCCAGATCAGGCATGTTGGTTAAAGAAATTAATCCCTCTCGCTGCACCAAGAGTTCAGCTTTGATGCCTATTGTACAGACCCCCGTCCCAGCCTATCTAAATGCTAACTAACTGCGAGTGTGATCTGGGACTGTGCTTTTCATTGCTGGGGCTAATCTGATAACAATTTTAGCTCCCTGATTATGGCGGCAGAGGTAGCACGGCAGCCGCTTGCCGTGGCACCGTGGAGAGGGAGGAGAGGGGCGACGGATGCAGCCGTGCCGGTGCGGGGAAACTGGCATTTCGGCGTGTATTCGTGCTTTAACAACCGTAATACATGGTAATTAGCGTAGTTACAGTCACCTCCTGACCAGCTGATTGGTGTCTCCTGGGAACCACCGAAGGGGCCGGGCAGCGAGCAGGAGGGTGATGGAGAGAGCAAATGTAAAGGGACGTTGGGAAGTTGAAAAGCGTGCTGCAAACAAAGGGGCTCTTCCACCTGGGTGAGCAGCCCGAAGCTCGCAATTAAAACCATCTTTATTTTTCAGGCTAGTTTGCTCTCCACTAAGCAATACAAGGTTCACTGTGTTTGTTCTTCTGACCACCCCCCCCCCCGCCCCTGCCTGGGAATTACACTATTATTTTTAATCAGGTTTCACTTGTAAGATTTTTAGACAGAAAAAAGCCCGTTGGTTTGCTTAAAAAATCAAACTATAGATATTTCCCCTGATATTGAAGTTTTCTTAAAGGCTGCTGTTGGAAATCTAATAATACGGTCCTACTTTCATTTCTCTATGCTACTTCAAATAAATGTGAGTAGAAAAGTCAGTGTAATTTATTTTATCAAGTACAAATGATTAAAAAGAAAATATCCTCAGAAATGCAGGTTCTGTCTAATCTGTACAACATGAGCAGCCAAGCAAGAACAAAACAATCCCTGCAAGATGACAACGGCTTCTCAAATTCAATAATTAAGCATAAGAGCATCTCTAAGAATTTGCATGGAAAGCAATCTGCCCTTGGGGAAAGTGTGGCTAAAAACTTGCAAAAATGCGGAACTGAAAATCTTGGTCCCTGTGATCGCCATGAATGTGCTTCGTTTGCTCTACATCCTGCTAGGCAGTACTCAAAAAGAGGGGAAATGATTGCAGCAATGGTTTAAAAATGAAGAGCTTTTCGCCTTTTCTTTGGGCAGCTGCCCACCAGTTGCCTGCCCAATGCCCTCCTGCCCAGGGCAGTCCTTACCGAGCCTCTGCCAGCTTTTCCTCTACGCTCAGGACTTTTTCGTGTGCTTCTTCCAGAGGAGGAGGGATATTTATTGTTAGTGAAGTGGGAAGCTGAGGATGGAGAGGAAATAGGGCAGAGATATTCCTGTGCTCTTACAAGTTTTAGCTGGGTCTCTGGCGCGCTCTCAGCCTGCTGGGTTCAGCGTCTCTGGAGAAGGGTTTGTGGGTAAGGGCACGTTATTGGGACTTGGAATATCCCTGACCTTCTGCGTGGTGTCTTGGAGTTGAATTAATCTGAAAATCATCTCTTGGCTTAATGTAGTTTGGGGCCAATGCATAAACTGGTGTTGGCTCTCCCCCAAAGTTTCTTAAATCTTTCAGAGAAGAAAGCCTGAGTTTTAGGTTCATCATAAAAATTTATAGCCTGCTGCAGCTCTGGAGGCACTGTGAGTGCATGGACCCATTTGTGACCTTTTTTCGTTTTATTTTTTCCTCTTCTGACTATATTCTCTCTTGCTTTAGCTTAATTTCTGCTTTTACATCACCAACAACTCAGGCAAGAGGCTGTACAGATGTTCTCTGCTATGACAACGCTGCTATTAGGGTCATAATGCAACAACTCGGTCTAATGGTTATTATTGTGCTGGCTGACTTCAATAATGCACTTTTAAATCAAAGGGCCTTTGAAGCTTTATTTCCATTGTATTAGATAAATAAACATAGAAGATTTTCAGGAACATAAAAGGCATTCACCTTGTAATGTTTCTGGGCTTATTAGTCTCACAAATTTGCATTGTTTTGTTCACATAAAGGATCAAAATGCCCTTTTGCTTGCTTTTACATACTGCGTGCCGATCTTGGGGGCGAGCAGCTATGAACGCCCGGTGCTGCTGGTGCCATCCCTCTGCCTGCGGAATCACAGCTGGCAGTTTGCAGCCTAAGTCCTGCCTTCAAATAATCAGGAGAAAAACCCACTACTTTTATTCACACAGAATGTTTACTTGCCTCTTGGAAATGCCTTATTTATTTCAGTGGTGTCTGTGCAAAATATGGGAGGGCACTAAAGCTCATAAGTAGTTTAATTTTTAGTGTACCAAATAATTAATTTAAAATCTTAAATGAATTCATGCTGAGAAGAAAACCCTTAGAAGTCAGAGCATTGGCAAGACAAAGCTCAGAACCAAACCTAATGATTATTTGACTAACCAGCCCTTCATTAGTTTATTTCTCTAATGAATTATTGAGCTCTACTGTGTAGACATTTCAGAACACATTTTTGAAAGCACACTGGCCTTAGATTGCAAAAATATAATAGTAGTAGTGATATAATAATAATAGTAATAAGCACACAAAATGCTGCATAAACACTAATTAATCCTCAGCGTCCCCAAGCAGCAAGCACAGAAGGCAGGATGCTCAGCACATGTAGTGATTTGAGGTAAATAGTATAATTAATACCAAATAAAAGACAATTTATTCGAAATAGGGCTCACAGTACTTGTGACTACTCTGCTCTGTGTTACAGGGTTATTCACCTGAGACAAACCAAAATCTAGTCCCTGATCAAGTTTTCAATAGACACATTGATTCCAAACAGCTGAGAGCAGGTATTAGGACAGGGAACAGAGTTATTTAAATCAACAAAGCTGAGGGAAGTTATCTAAATGCTTGTGGAAGATGCTTTGCAGGGTGGTGATGCTGTCAGCAGAGTTTTCCACACCTGGGTCTCTTGGTCAACATAGAAGCAGCTGTGAGATTTTGGCTGTGGCTGAACCCCCAGATCACCTGAGGAGACCAGAGGTGTGCTGTGTGAGACCACAGGGACCTGCGCTGTCTTGGTTCGCTTGGAGAGTAGGTGCTGTGTGGAGAGGAAATTATTTTGGTCTCTGTCAGTCCCCTCTGTCATGCAGACGCCACACCTGCATGGTTTCCAATAGCTCTTACAGCCACTCCCTGAGCATCCAGTGATGGCTATGTTTTTAAGGAAGCCTTTATTTTATCACCTTCCCTTCCCGCACAGATTAGCGGTCCTTGCACAAAGGTGGATGAGGGTTACAAAGGTGAGTGGTGCCTCCTGGCTCTGCCCTGAGAAAGGGCTTGGTGAGGTGGGAGCATCATTCCAGGTTTGCCTTGGCACCTTGCTACACCAGTGCTGGGAGAGTGGAAGAAGATAAGTGGATTTTGAGAGAAGGTTTTAAAAAAAAAGAAAAAAAAAAAAGGAAGGTGAGGGCTAAAGGGTCAAAGATTGACCACAACATTCAGGTACAAAAGCCCTGTTACAGCCACAACGTAGGTCTATTAATAAAAGCTTCAACTCCAGAATGATGGAAAACCAGCCCTTTCAGTAATTACTGTTGCAAGAGATGTTTGAGATGCATGCAGTTTGCAACTCAAAGTTGTAACATCCTTTTTCACACCATGCATTTGTCCCTATTTGTCTCTTGCGTAATCAGAGCTTTTTTTTTTTTTTCATGATGTGACACAATTTTAATTTGATAAAATGCTACTACTTCCTTTTGTTAGCTGTCCTTTCTATGGATTGCTCCAGAAACCAAAATGAGCTTGCAACAACTCTGAGCAGTGCCTTGCTCTGTGTGTGACAAGTCAGATGGCTCAGAAATACTTTGTGATAAGGCTCAATAGGCACGAAAGGAAAAAGAAAAATGTGGTGAGTGATTTCTGCCTTTACTTGGTACCCATGTAGCGAATGGAGTCCCATGGCCACCCGGCTGGTGCCCTGCCATGACCCACACTGAGCTGCTCTCCCTGGGCATGGAGCAGGCTCATGTCCCCTTCCTCCACTAAAAAGAGTAATTCAGCCTCCCTGGCCTAGTTAATCCTTCCTCTGCTGGGATTGACAAAACCAAGGCTATCAGTGTGCCAGTTCCTGTGGTTTTGTGACTTGTTTTGATCATATAGTCTTCCTCTGGAGACTGTAGCTGCTGAAATATTATCGCCTGAGTCCTGTAGCTTTTGTTCAATCTTATTTGGAAAAAATAAAGAATTCTAGCCCTCGGGGCTGGAGAGAAAAGCTTAGGAAAATGAACCCTAAATGGCCTGTCATTCAGACTAATAAAAAGAGCCTGGCATCAGTTGTCATGTAAATAACAACCTTTTAAAAAAAATATCACACATTCCAGTAGTGCTGAAAACTTCTGTTTGTTAACTCCGGTTCTCCTGCAGCCTGGATCACTGGGATTGAGCCCTGGCCACCAGCCTTTCCCGGCCTGCAAAGCACCATCACCATCCTCTTCCTCCTCAGAACTGCCGGTTCTGAAACAACTTTTTAATGTTGAGAGACACAGTTGGGGCTCTGAGGCGAGTTCGATGCCCCTCAGCTCTGAAGGTGTGTCATGGAGAGCAGTTCCCCGCTTTCTGCATGTCCCCTGGCCATACTTTGACAGGTAAGAGGATACTTTGGCATGTGGGTCTGGCGCTTGGGATTTCCCGTTCACCTTCGCACCCAAGAGTATGTCCAATGCCAGGGACTGGCAGCACAATGACTTTGGCAGCGGTATGTTGAGCTTTATGGCATGTTACCCAAAAGATGTTAATATAAATGTAACCAAACTGGTGTGGGCCACTTTTTCTGCAGTGCATGTCAGGTGTGCTGGGGGTTAAGTGTGGCGAAGTCTCCTTGCCTGCACAGAGCTGGTTTATTTTTGTAATGCAGCAGTTTTCAGTAAGTTTGCACTGAGAAAAGTGCTTGCATAAGTCTTTTACTGGTAAAAACAAAGAAACCAAAAATGCTTTGCTCAGATTTTTACTGGCATCAGTAGATGAAATATTTTCCTGTTTTATGCATCAAGCAAATATATATTGATAAACTAAATTAATTCCTTGATTAATTAAAACACATCATACACTCATACATTCATCCCTAGAAATCTTTATGTGAAAAGATGATGATTTTAATCTGTGATAGCCAGCGTGTGTGGACGCATGCTGGTGGGAGGACGGGGCTGGGCAGAGCTGAGGCAGGAGGGTCAGCCAGAAATACAGGCTGTGCAGTGGTCTCCGTCTGGATACGGGATGCCTCATTTAGAAGATAAGCGAGAGAACTGGAAGAGAAAGTAGGGGATCCTGTTGTTAGCTGCTGCAAAGTAGGAGGTCTCTCACACTTGCTCTAAGGCTTTGGGGACCGAGTGCTCGTTGGAGGAAGATTGGGCAGCAAGTGTCCCATCCATAATAACTGGGCTTCAGGTTCTTCTGTATTTGCTGTCCTGTGAACCTTAATGACAGCTGTTGGAGCTCTGCGTTCCTCAGTGCCCTCCCACAGCTGCCAGAAGCACTCGTCTAAGCTGCAGTTGTCTCAAAACCTTTTTTCCCTTTCTTCTAAGCCATCTTTGTGTCCTTGGTTTTCAGGTGGCACCACACAGCATGAGGGTTGGGAGCTGCTGGCCATCCCCCTTGGCAGCTCTTTACAAAATGCTGGGTCTCCAGAGCTCTCCCAGAGGGGGAAAAGATCGCAGACTGCAGTTGGAAGCATGAAGAAGAGATGTGGCAGAGGGCTGACGCTGTGTGTATGCCACTACCGGTGCATGCACTGGCAAGCAGGACTGACTGAGTGCCAGTGCTTACCCAGTAAACTGCCATCCTGTCACCATCACCTCCTGGCAGCGGGGGACACATTGGTAAATTCAGCATTCAGTGGGGCATGATGCAATGTGGGAAGGTAGTTGGCAGGGGGTCATTGGTTTGCTGCACAAACTTTATGACCTCCTTTACTGAGGTGTAATAGCCACTGATTCCAAGAGTAAAGGCATCCCAATTAATAGCCCAGTTACTTCATGTTAAAGAATTGCATCAGGTGGATGCAGCTCTCTTTACATCCCTACCAGCTGGCTTACTGTGAAGGAAATCCTCCTGCAAGGAAGCCCTGAGAGAAGTTGTCCATAATGCTAAAATTTACACTACTTTTTGTCAAAGCTTGCTCAAATTTTAGTTTCACCTGGCCAGATAGCAGAAATCCAGATTGAGTCTTATTAAAACATCCCATGGTTTGTAACTGCTCAGAAATCCTGCTTCCAGGATGCTCTGCAACAGTTATGTTGAGAAAAAAATCAAGCCCTAAAGCTGGGGCTGAGCAAACTGCTGGACCCAAGGGGAAGAAGACATCAACTGAGCTCTAGGGACAGACAGCGCTGGGCCGAATGCTCCTGTCCAGACAGGCAAAACTCCCACATAAATCAACATAATCTTAATGACCACATATAATCTAATTACAACATATATGCTATAGGAGAGGGGCTGCCATTCATAGGATTACCCCAGTATTATAGTCATAGACCTCGGATTTACAGCGCAGGGGGGTGGTTTATTTGTATTGCATTTTAAGGAATGTAAACGCATCATGAAAATAAGCAGGATCAACCCAACCCCTGCAGTTATGCCTTAGCATACCTTAAGTGCCATATAATTACATATTCTTCTGATTCATATTCAGGCATCACCTAAAAATGTATTTACTAGCATGCTTTTCTTAGAAAGGCAGAAACAGTTTGGAGGGATGGGGAAGATGCAGGGCTGCCTCCTCTTCCTCCGGAGGAGGTTCCTGGCACTTCCAGAACAGATCCGGGTGCCCTGCCTACCTCTGTCCATACCAGCTCTTTCTAGGGGGGCAGCTAGGAGAGGAAATCTCACCCCATTTCCACTTCTAAGCCAAGATGCTGCCATTTCCTATCAAACGTACAGGATCCAGAGGAAAGAAAGTAGAAGTTTAGGATTTTGAAAAGGTGAAGCTGCGTTTGGGTTATGATGCAAAACCTACTTTTTTTTTCTTTGCCTTCCTGATATAATGTCCAAATTGATTTTTAGAGTTTCATGGCGGAGGGGTGGAGATGAATAAATATGTTCAGTGTTGGAAGACTCAAATTTTCTGTGATATTCAAAATTCCAAAATTTTATGACCGACATCCAAGCCTGCCGGTGCCGTGGTACAATTGCCAATGGAACTCAAGACCGCAACTACCGCAGCGGTTTAACTGCCACCGCTGTCTGCTGTGGGAAAAACACGGCTTTTGAGCAGAGCTGGCTGCCCTCAGCAGAAGAGAAGAAAGTGCGGCTCGCCAAGCCGCCGGCTGCCCGGGGCTGCA
>NW_010527241.1:62479-62990 GCF_000687285.1 Phaethon lepturus
CGCCGCCTCCGCCGTCCCTCTGCAGCCTCAGCGCACCGATCCTGGCCCCCGAGCACTTCGGGGGAGCTCGGGACCGGGCCGGTGGCGTGTCCCCCGTGGGGCTGGGACCGGGAAGGGCTGCTCGGGACGTGGAGCTGTTCTGCGAGTGCCATCCAGGGGACGAGGGCTGTACTTCAGCTGCTGCTCGGGGCGGGGGGGGTTTAAAGCGTGCCTTTCTGTGCTTATGGGTGTTGATAAGGAGGAGGCAACCGAAGTGAAGTGCTTGAAGCTTTCTAAAGCCCACCCAGAGCTCAGCCTGTCCACAGGACGGGGATACAAGCGGAATTGGTCAGATGAGAAGTGCCAGGAGTTTATGAAGTGACCGTAACCTCCATAGCTGGTCTAAACCCCTAATTTAGGCAGGTAGAGTTTGTGTTCCACCCCCAGGACCCCTCTGCTGGGGGGGAGGCAGAGACCCTCCCCAGTGACATCTCGGTCCCTGTCCCGCAGCGTTCCTCAAACCGTGGGGCTA
>NW_010527242.1:0-2750 GCF_000687285.1 Phaethon lepturus
TTAGGGCTGCAGCCTTTCTCTTTTAGACACCAGCTTCTCACATGCAGTGTTATATTGCCACATGTTCTCTATCCTAAACTAGGAGAAGCTTCAGACTTGGAGAGTTACTCACCTCTGCAGTTCTTTTCTTTCTGCAAAATAGAACCACATCTTTAGATAGTCTTTGTAAATTCCCTGTCTATCAAAGTGGATATAATCAAGAAGATTACATAATGCTGCTAACATGGCCAGTCATTTCCCAGATTTGTCTTAAGACCAAAAACCAAAGCCAAACCAAACCAAACAGGACTATCATCAGCTCAACTCATAATTGTACATCAGTTTGTATTAACATGCAAATCTCTCCCGGGTAGGTATTCTATATCCCCATGATGAAAATAGAAGGTTTACCTACTTCAAGTTTCCCTAAAATGTATTAATATCTATAAGACATGTTCACTGCATTGGAAACGTGCTTAGAGACAGACAGTGAAAAGACTAATTCTGTTCTCTCTTCTGCCACTGCTGAGCTGTTGGTAACATGGAGAAAATCACTCCTCTGTAAGTGACTGTTTCTTATCCTTCATAGGATGAAAACTCTCAGAGTAATGAGCTATGCCATCCACTATGGGTGGTGGCACAGGAATGGTGGAGGTAAGGAATGGTGGCACAGCACAGTGGAGGTGTCATCTGCTGGCACTGGTTTTACTCTAGTTGCTTTGGGTAACAACAGCCAAGCGGAGATACTCTTGATGGTGGCCACCAGTACAGCCCACCACCACCTCCTCTCCCCTCTTCCTTACTCTTGCAGCCAAGAAGCCGCACAGGGAGCTTGGTCTGACCCAGCTCTGGGAAAGAGGAGAAGGTGTAAAAGCATAACAGGGCTGGATGGAGCAAGACGAGGCCAGAGTATGTAAAAAGTGGAGGAAACGATGGTACCGTCCCAAATACCACCGTAATACTGGCATTGCTGGGCCTCACATTCGCTTAGAATTGGGATACAGCCACGATACTGGTATGTTGCCCAGTGCTAATACTGCAAATACCTGCGAAAAGTGGGAACAGGTTGTTACGCCAGCTGAGCTAGAGACATGAGCTTTTACTCCAATGAGACTGTGATGAAACTGTGCTGCAGTGCGCAAGCTTTGATAACTTGCCAAAAACATCTGCTTTCCAAGACAACATCTTTCCTACTGTTTGTATAAAAGGTATAAATCTTCCCATTACTGTAAGCAACCCTTTTTCTTCTACCTCTGCCTCCAATCCTGGCACGGCAGGCAATTGGCAAAGCAGTGCTTGAGGCTGAGAATATAATCCTGTTTTGTTTTACAAAGTCACGTACTTTCAGAGAGTACTTTCAAGCTCTTTGCTTAAGTTGTTCAATAATGTGCTCAGATACCAGAACTGGGAATTATAAATCTAGGACTAGGCAATGCAGTTGATGCAGAAAAAAAAAAAAAAATTTAACTGCTCTCTGGCTTTGATGAAGCACAGGTATTGCTGGCATGCACTTTGCACTCATAATATGAAAAGAGAGAGTTGTGTCTTTTAATTATAAAAAATTAAAAACCAAAACCTGTCCCTTTGCATTTATGAAATGCGGGGAGGAGGATGGAAGAAAGGTGTGGAATACAGCAGAGGGAAGGCTTAAATAAGCAAGGAAATACAAGTGCAAAGAGTCAAGAGCACTTGTAACAGACCCTGAGGCACCAACCAGCGACCTCTCAGTTCTGGGTCCCACAGGAGCGATCGGGAGGTGACAGCCCCGGAGAAGGATGTCTGCAGCTCACGCTGAGACAATGGGCGACCCCAGGGTCCCATTACACCACCAGCACGAGGCTCTGCTCCCAGCAGAGGTCAAGCGAAGAGGACCCCAGCCTGACCGTGACACAGGAGAGGTTGAGCTGCTTCTCTCTTGCTGGCTGTGGATAGGGTTTCAGAGGAAAAACAGCCGGTGTGTGTCTGGACGTCAGCTCCACATGAAGAGACCAACAAATAAGCAACACTACGTATGGGCTGGCCACTGAGAGCCCTTCTCTTAGCCCTGCATCCGCCCCTACATGGAGACAGAGCAGTGGAGCTGTGTGGATAAGCTCACACACATTTTGTGGCAAGATGGGTTAAAAGTTGAGGGCTTCAGCTTCTCGGGCTCTAAATGCAGCAAAGAAAGGAGGGGCAAGAGACGAGGAAATAACTCTTGAAACAAGAGTAAACCACACTTTTGGCTTGGTTTTGACTGAGGCAAGGATATCCTCTGAAACTGCTAAATCAATGTTTTAATGTTCTCTAACGGAAAAGCCTCTCGCTGTATTTTGTACAGAACAACACTTTGTGACTCTGCGGTCAAGCAGGGCACAGGGAGCCCCGCTGGGGCTAATTTAAATTTAAATGGCTGACTTGTAAAGATGTTCTGTTGTGTTTGCTGCAGCAGACAGGAGTTTAGAAATATCTCAGCACGTATCCCTGCAGAAAGCACTGGGTAAAAAAAGCAATAATCGTTGTTAATTTTAAACGTCTTCCTCTGCCAGTCTAAAGATACACCCAATACCCACCTAAACTAACACAGTTTGCAGACTGAGGCAGAGCACGGTCAGGCTACGCATGGCAGTAAACTGAAAAATCTTAACACTGCCTCTGAGGGAAGCACCGGTGGAGAGGGTCTCAAGAGGTCATTCGCAGCCCACCCCCCTGAAGTGAAACAGGATCGAACACACCTAAACGTCCCTGCGAGGTCTGCCCTCGTGACAGCAGAGGGGCTGAGGACAGCAGCC
>NW_010527243.1:0-3119 GCF_000687285.1 Phaethon lepturus
AAGGAAGGAAGGAAGGAAGGAAGGAAGGGTGTCGTTCTTCCCCTTGAACTAGGTCTTTCTTCTCCTGCCACCAATTCGCTGTTTAGACTCTCCAAGTAAAAAAAGCAGAGGGAAATATTCACAAAATTCTTCCTCAAGACCTGTTCTTTCAGGATGCACCTTTTTTTCATTTGGACTTGTCACCTTCAATGAAACTGGGCAGTTTCTTTTTTCTGGGCAGAAGAGGAAGGTTTTTGCACAGGAGCAGTGCAAGAGAAAGGCAAAGAGCCAGGGAGGAATTAGTGAAATTCCTTTTTCATCCCTGCACAAGGTGCTGGGGTCAGTAGATCCACTTGCACTCCTGCTTTGGCCACAATCCTGTGGAGAGTTCTGCTGGTGTTTGCATTGCCCAGGGAAGATGATCTGCTGAGAGCAGTGGGGAGGCTGCGAAGTGTGAAGTGAAGCTGGTGAGGGTCTACAAGCTTGAAGTTTCAGTCTGAAAGAACTAACTCCGGGAAAAACTCAGAAATAACTAGTGAATCAGCCAGGGTAGTCATAGCCAGGGTGCTGCACAGTGCATCACGTCAGTTTTCAATTCCTATTTTCTATTTACACTTTGGTATTGCCCAAAGATCCCAGTTTGGACTGCATCTCAAAAATAGACTCTTAACTGAGCACCAGATGCACTTGGGCGTGCATCCTGCGCACATGGGCCTCCCTGTTCTTCTACTGTCGTCAGAGCTCACTGCAGCTGCCTCCTGCCCATACACCCTAATTACCAAAAAAACAAGCTGTGGAGAGAGATAGTGTGTCATCACATCACACAGCTGGACCCCAGAGGCAAAGTGCTCCTGGACCCCATGGTTCGATGTAGGTATAGTATCTAGCATTGTGTGAACACAGAGCACTAGAAAGTTTACAGCCCGAGCAGCTTCTGGTCAAAAAGACAAGCCAGTTAACTACATATAACCACAAAAGCCACTTTTCGAAAGCAGAATTTGATACAAGAGCTCTGTGTGTTTTCCCAGTTTCCTAATCCTAAATCATTCATTTCCCTTAACATCACCCACAACATCGTTTGTCAGTCAAATGCCTTCATAGTCCCCACACTATTCAATTATCCTGCTTCCCACCTGTCACACCAACCACGGGGTAGCTGTGGCCATTTTTTGGAGGTATATTCTTTTGAAACCCTATGACTGCTATAATTGTGGGTCAGTTGGCCTTAGCAGTACACCAGAAACATGAGCGAAACGTTCTTTGCCTGGAATCTTTCCACAGGCTGAAGTCCCAGCACTCAGAAGACGCAAACCTGCAAAGTGGGGTCACAGACGTGACAGAAAACATCTTTATTTTGACATGGACTGAGCATAAGTTAAAGGGTGATGGATTGCCCGTCTTTGTGTTGGACGCTGTGGCATGCCACTTCCACTTGTGATACGGCTGCTGCACAGCTCTCGAGGGACGTCGGAGCTGTGCTCGTCTTGCTTCCTCCGTGCTCTGCGGTTAAGGGTGCTATGTTCTCCTGAAATTGAGACATCAGGCCAGACCTTTGCTGTTGTAACTCCTGCAGTTGACAGGAGCTGTGCTGCATTGCCTCAGCGCTGGGGAGGCTCCGAGCAAATTCCTAAGCAGCTATTGGAAATCCTGACAGCTCACCTGACGCACAATTATTTGTAAAGCTGTTGTAACTTAACGGTACGTCTGGGCCTTCAGAGGAGCCCTATGATTCCCATCCAGAACAATTTTGGCAGTTGACTCTAGGATAAATTTTTTATCCTCCCATATGCAAGAACGGAGTAGCCAGTACTAAGATATACATTTTGTAAGCTACAGATGTGGGGAAGCAACTCCAACTGCAATTGCCTTAATATGAGCCAATGAGACTTGGCACCAGCTAGATAGCTTGGAGAAAAGGTCTTGTTATCAGATTCTGCATGCTTTAGCTCACACATTTTTTGCATGATTCTCTTTCCTGCCTTGTAACTTAATGATAAAAATCATGCCATACCAGGTGTCTATTCAAAATGTCAAAGCCTGACAAGAAGTCATTCTTAAAATATTAGGTGGAGACTGTTGAGGGAGCTTGAAGATGTTTGTTTGTTTGAGTTTTCACAGGACTGGTGGGAAAACTGGTACAAATTGTTTGAGTATGACTTGTATAGCCATTGAAATGCAAATCCACTGATCACAATGGTTTTCTTGTAGCAAGTTCTTTACAGATGTGGGTTTGGGTGTGGTGTTTCTTTTTTTTTTTTTTTGATGCAGTTATGCAGTTCCTGGAACAATTGTAATTAGTTCATCTAAGTGTAGGTCTTCTCAAAAAGGGATAAGACCTTCATTGTGAGGGCGACGGAGCACTGGAGCAGGTTGCTCAGAGTGATTGTGGAGTCTCCATCCTGGGAGATATTTAGAAGCCATCTGGACACAGTCTTGGGCAGCTGGCTCTAGGTGGCTCTGCTTTGGCAGGGACGTTGGACCATATGACATCCAGAGATCTCTTCCAGCCTCAGCCATTCTGTGATTCTGTGATTCTATCTACTGATAGGACAGCCTTTCAGACTACAACATTAATTTTTTTGAAAAAAAAAAACAGTTCAGGAACAAAAAAAAGATTAAGAAAAAAGATAAAACTAATTACCAGTGTACTTGTCTAGCTTACCATCATTCAACAGTCCATTTAGGGTTCCTGATACATCCTACTTTCCCCAAAACTATGTCAGGGCTCCACAGACTGGGTGTTAGCGTGTACCACTAATGGGATCCAGATTATTTTCTCTGCTTCATGAAATGCGCCAGTCAGTCCTATGGTCATATTCTTATAAAAATGAAGCTACTTTTGAACTTGCTTCAGCACTTTTATCTACCAGGCCCTAGATCTGGCATACCAAATGTACAGCTTAGAGGCAGAACACAGAAGCTCCGTAGATAACACTCTTCCTACGCTCTTTGCAATATTTTTTGATATCGTGTTACTTTGCATGAGTGAGTGGAGGAATTGTTTATGGGTATGGGGTTTTTTGCTTTTTTTTCTGCTGGCAACTGACACTAAATGAAAGAAATGCAGGGTAATGGGTGCAATTACATGGTTTTACTCAACTACTCTCAACTACAGCATTCTCCTGGAGAAACTGGCGGCT
>NW_010527244.1:0-330 GCF_000687285.1 Phaethon lepturus
GGATTAAGCGGCTTTCGGTGACTTTTTCCGTGCTAAGTACTTTCCGGGAGAGTGCGATACGACGTGGGAAGTGGGAGAGATGTCACCGATGAATCAGGGTTTTTGTTTACCCGGGTTTTTTTTTCCCCTTGGGAGGGGCGGGTCCCCCGACCGGCGCACCCCCCACACCTCCCCCCGCGACGGCCGGGCTTTGGGCTGCCTTTGTTATACACAGAATTCCTGAAATCTTTATGTTGGCACATCTTGAGTGGATTCCAGCCGTGCCTCGGGCTTTGGCTAACTGGGTCAGGGGAAGTTTCAAGTTAAAAGGGAGCTGCTAGACAAAGGAAC
>NW_010527244.1:345-22077 GCF_000687285.1 Phaethon lepturus
TGATCGCCCTGTTAAGTGCCTCGGCATCGGCCTTGCTTGCGGTGCCGGAGCCCGGGTACGTGAGATTTGCGCCGTGGGGTGTCCAGGTTGATCTACCAGCGGCATGCGCTTGCTTTCTTAGACGGCTCTGCCTTTACTTTCTCTCTGCTTGAAACCTGTTTCCTCTGATTATTTTTCCGGTATGAAAAAGTACATGCTTGTCTGAACGTTCTCCTGTAAGAGTCGCATACTCATCTTTCAGATTGTTTAGCTGAAAACTTCCGTACCTCCAATGTTGCATTCTAATGGCTGCTCACTTGAAACTGCTGCAGCCTGTGAATAATCTGCTCCCTAACTTCGGTTTATGTGTCGAATCCAACAGCTAGGACGGTAGTTGAAAGCTCTCGGCCCCACAGCTATGCTCCAGCAGAGGCCACCAAATGCCTGCTTTGTTTTAACCTGTGGATGTAATTGTCAAGGTGGGAAGGTTTGAAACAAATTAAAATGACTTATCTTTTGCTCGGGAGAGTTTTATTTTAAAGGTTTAAGGACTGTGATTCAGCTCTGGTCCAATGAAATGAAAAGAAAAACAAACACGTGCTATGACTGATAGAATTGCTTCTTTTGTTTCTGAAACATTCATAGTCTAAGGATCCATCTGCAAGCTCTTCCAAGCAATGACCCGTGTCGGGGTCCTTGAGGTCTGCGTGGCAAGGATCAGCTACTGGAAAGCCTGGGAAGTCTGCTTGTCTAAATTGATCTTCATTGATAGATCATCAGGCAGGTTGAAGAGACTTTGAAATGCTTTGCATGTAGTTAGCGTGCGTGTGCCGTTCAGGCATGGTCAGTAAGATTTGTACGTGGTATAACCTAGTGCTTAAGCGGGCTTTCATCAGGCTTCTGAGGAAGCTTTCTGCATGTATTTGACTTTTAGGTAAGTTTACTGTTATAATTGCTTCCAAACTGTTATATGCAAACATCTTGTTATGCCCTAAACGTTGCATTCATGTAGCGGTAGTGACTCCTTTATTCCTCTGTGAAAGGAAACTGCTACGGGTTGGAGAAACTGCGTCTAACTTTAACTACGCTCTGCACTGCCCTGTATCACCGTATCAGTAACTGCTGCTGTGCTCAGTGCTACGGTACTGGGGTTTTGTGAGACTAAAGAGGAGTATTGGGAATTATTCAGTGGTGTTAGGGTGATCCCAGTGCTTTGCATGAACTATAATCGCAACAGAGCTCTTCAGAATGAAGCATCAAAGTAATTAAGCATCTGATACTTTTTTGATTGCTTAATCCCCCCTTTCCTCGTTCAGTGTCTTCTAAGGACAACGAGGAAATCTTTCTTGGTGATTAAAACAACGTTTAGGCACTGACCTGGTTCTCAAAATTAGATGTGTTGTACCTTTATAAAACCTAGATCCCTAAAAGCATCGTAAAGTTCCTGGATCACAGTAATCCTCAACTGGGGAACGGCCTAATATTCCAGGACTACTTCAAAGCTGCATTTAACTTAGAGCAAATTTAGATTATAGCATTTGTGCATGTGTTTTAACAGTTACCAACGATTTCTGTCTCCAGAACTTCCTTGTAGGGTAAAGGAAATCTCTTGTTACAAGACTGTTCTCTTTTAATTGCTGAAATAACAGTATTTACAGTCCCAAGGACAGCATAACTTTTGTCATGCCTTGGCTGCATCAGTTTCATCCTATTGTAGTAATTCTGGAACCAGTCATTCTAGTAACAGGGGAAAGAAAGCACTGACATGGTGTAACAGCTACAGCTTGTTGAGGTTAGAGGTTTTCAAGTCTGGTTTATTTTCAGACAGATATGAAAATGCTCATTGCTGGGAAAAAAAAAAGAATTTATTTAAGTCTGACAATTGATGTTTGAGATCAGCTGCATGAGGCCTGTGAATCAATCCCAAATTGCAGTGAATTTCTGTGAACTTCAGAAGACTTCTCAAAAATGAGACAATCAATTTGTAAAACAAACATTTACGGTAATAAGGATATAGGGCATAATTTTTAGGCCTGGCTTCTAATATATGGATCCTGCCATAGTGAAGAATGTTTGCAAATGGTGAGTTACCTACAAAGATTGCAGCACCGAAGTGGGTATGACCGGTTTTGCATGGCCATGTGGACATATGTGCCCCAGTGCACATCGTCTTCCACAGTCAAAGCTTTGGTTTCAGTCCCATGACAAGTACTCTTAAGTTATTTGGGAATCCCCACAGAAGTACTTGGGTTTAATTTCTGCACAGATTTCTCTCCCAGCTGCTTCTGTCAAAATAGAGCTGTTCAACCTTGGGGTGCTTTTCTCAATTATCTGAACCTATCCTCTTCCTCAGGAAGAGCAGCACTCTGTCAATCTGCTCCCTTGTAAAGTCTCCTTACTTCTTATCCCCAGTCTTTGGAGCCTTTTGTTGCCTTTTAATGGTCTTTTACCAGTACTAGGATTAGCCTACTCCTACTTCAGAAAGTAATTTTTTTTTCTTTTTCTGAATAGGTAAATGGTGATTTAGGACTTGGTGCAATTTTTCTTTCAGGTTGTTTTTTAGTTGTTTTGTTATTGTTGTTTTTAGTTTCCTTTTAAATCAGATGATTGCTTTTGGAAGGTGCGTGTTGCTAGGGAGTGTTGTAGATTCCTGTTTCAAATGAGAATGCAGTCTGTGGCAACTCCGTTTTGCCCAGCATTAGATAACCCTTGCAGTTGTGAACATATTTGGGATGTTTATTATCCAAGCCTAGTAATGACGGAGTGAGCTGAGCTGTGGGAGCTCTGGTCTGGTATCTTGTATGGCATCTACCCTGGTGTGTATTCATCAGCTGCAGGCTTTGTTTTTAGGAAACATGAGCTACCCAAGTCTTCCTGAGTTTAGGTCAGCATTGCCAATGCGTATCTGAGTGTTGGAATCTCAGATAACCATGGTTCCTAATTGCCATGGTTTAGCCCCAGCCGGCAACTAAGCCCCACGCAGCTGCTTGCTCACTCCCCCATGGTAGGACAGGGGAGAGAATCAGAAGAGTAAAAGTGAGGAAAGTCATGGTTTGAGATAAAGACAGTTTAATAGGTAAAGCAAAAGCTGCACATGCAAGCAAAGCAAAGCAAGGAATTCATTTGCCCTCATGGGCAGGCAGGTGTTCAGCCATCTCCAGGGAAGCACGACTCGATCATGTGTAATGGTTTCTTGGCAAGACAGATGCCATCACTCCGAACGTCCCTCCGCCCCTTCCTTCTTGGGCCCAACTTTATATACCGAGCATGACATTATAAGGTATGGAATATCTCTTTGGCCATCCTGGGTCAGCTGTCCTGGCTGTGTCCCCTCCCAGCTCCCCGTGCATCCCCAGCCTGCTCGCTGGCAGGCCAGCACGAGGAGCTGGACTGTCCTTGACTGCTCAGCGACAACTGAAAACATCAGCAACATTTTCTCATCCCAAATCCAAAACATAGCCTCACACGAGCTTCTGTGAAGAAAATTAACTCTACCCTGGCTGAAACCAGGTCACTAATCTAGGAAGAAAATGAAAGTCATTAGTGCTGTTCACATGTATAGCGTGAAAATGGCAGACAAAAATACTGTGTGATGCAACAGTAGGGTCAATAAGAAGTGTGCAAGGAAAAATACAAATCCCCCTTTGTTCTGATTTTTGCTGGTGCCTTCTCCCTTTCCATGCTGGTGCTTTTGCTTCTCTTTTGCACCAACAATCTAGAACTGCTTTTGAGAAATTTCTTTTCATTTTTTAAAGGTATGCAGATTATCTCAGGTGTGGTCTATATACATGTGAAATGTCAGATTTAGGATGTCCAGTTAGGTGTGGGTATGTTTTCTTTAAGCTAGGCATTAGTTCAGATAATTTGGGCTGCTTTGGATTTTTCCTCAGATTGGCTCAATAATAACTCTCCCAAAAGCATTTTGTTGTCACTATTCTGTCATACCAAACGAAGTCTTTAACATCAGTCTGCATTGTATGGATAAACTGAGCCTGAATTCAGCTGTGTTTGGCTTCATCTAAACTAAGGTTTCACATGTTTGTTCAAGCTATTTGCTTTGCCCCATTAGGCTTTTTTTAAAAAAAATACTTATTTATTTAAGAGACATTAGAGAAAACCCACAAATCTCTCCTGCACATCACTGCTAACAGCAAGGCTGTCAGTAGTCCGGCTTGCTCTCTGTATTCTAACATCTGCTTCATCATCTAGCTGTGCTTAATAGCCTGCAGATTTGACTGCTGGTGTCTCTAGCCTCCTTAGCACAACTTTGTATAAGCTGATTCTGAGAATCTCCAGGAACATATGGACTGTTCAGGCAAGGGACGATCGCTGAGGAGGGGCCAAAAGCAACTGTGAAGCTGCGTGAAAGATGTTTCCAGGTCCTCCTCTTCTTTTTCCATGAAACTATTCCCCTCCTCAGTCTGATCCTTGGTGCTCCTTTGCCTCAAGCTTGTTTCAACAGATCATGTGTGTTGATTGTTTTTCAAGCTGTTTCTTAGCTATATGGCCCACACAAAACAGATGTATGTTCTGGAAGTTAACAATTGTCTGTTGGAGTTATTCTTGTCACCCGAGAAAAAACATGTAGGCAGAGACCTTTGTTTCTTTGCCCTCTTCATGAGAGAATTCTTTGGTCTGTAGGTGTTAACAGAGATTTTTGTTGAGAGACAAGAAAGAAAAGAATTTTGTCTCCTACCAAAGATGGAAAGTAATTTGTGGCTACATTGGGCAATGGTTGTCTCCTTTGTAGTTGAGTCTGAAGTGGCTGAAGATGTGATCATGCTTCTGTCATCAGTTTTTGCATGAAGTATGCTCTACATCTAATTAAGGGAGTGTGACTCTGTTTTCATCTGTCAAGGATTAGAGCAAAAGGAAGCTTTTGCTTTGATCTCATAAATGTTTCTTTAATGCAGAAAAGAGCTTTGGTCATTCTTTCCCCATTCCCTGAAATATGTGTTACTTTCCAAACCATCCACTGCAATTGAGTCTATGATTTTTCCAGTGTGAATGCAAACAAGCAAACTTGAGAACTATTTTTGCAAAAGTCATCTGTAGAATTTCAGACAGATTGAAATCACTGCCCCAAGACTGAATTTCCTCACCCCCTCCTTCTGTTTTAACTAAGGAAGGATAGAAAAGAGTAGGGAGCTTTGGATCATATAAAGAAAAGCCGACAGTTTTCATGGAGTCCTCTTTCCTTATAGCCAGTGTAGCTTGGTATGGCTCTGACAAGTGCTCCAAGCCTTTTGGTACCTTGTCACAATGCACTACATCAGTTTGATAAAAGAGTGTGTTACTGGATTTTCTGTGTTTTGTGAATTGATTAGTAATAATGTGAGAAATCCACAGGGAGAAGGTTAGCAGAGAATGCAAGTATGGTGAATAAGCAAAGAACCTCTTTAGCTGAGCTGTGAGGCGGTTTCTTGCTGTTCTCTTTTTTGAATATGGCTGAGGAACATGAGTTCCTGAAGTTGACACAAATATTTTTCTTGACGGCTGATTTCTTAGATTATGTTTGTTCGCTTGTATGTTCTCAGTTGGGAAAAGTGTGCTGCATTCGTTCCAATAAAACTTGGTGTTTGTTCTTCCTGAAAAAAAATACAAAGCCAGAAGAAGGGGAGTGGGTGATAACTCCCCAACAGGAAACAATGGATGAAGGTATGTTTTAGACCTTTTGTTTGCTCTGCAAAAGCCATCCTTCACTAACAATGGATGTACTAGCAGCTTTGAATTTCTGTTTTCAAATAAAGTTGAAGGAAGTTGATAAACTGTGAGTCAGTCTTACTCCCTCTAGATATCCGGAGATTTCATGAAGCGTTTAGCCAGAAGCAGTACATGGGAGTAACTTGTGCCTGTTGTGTGAGCTTGGCTTCTCTCTGTACGCGGCTAGTTGTGGAGCACCTATTCCAGTCAGCGTTAATTGGCTTTGCCCAAAGAGACAAAAGATGGACCAGAGCTGCACAAAATGTTTGTTAGACTTTGCATAGGACTTTGGCTTTGAAAACTACTTTTGGAAAGTTTTTCTAAGAATGGTTTCTTAGATCGGTAAGGGGAAAATTTAGTGTTAAAAGGGGCGAGGGGCAGAAAGAAGCACCAAAACTTCATAGGAGAAATTGTGGTAATACTGTTGTTGCTAACAAAACTGGTTTTGAGGGAAGACTGGATTTTATCAAAACATTTCTGCATTTAAGTAAAATTGAATATTGTCATGAACTACTACCGTCAGAAGGTTCTTAAAAACTGGAATAGTCAAAAAAACTGCCCACTTCTTATCTTGCCTTTTCCTCGTCAGTACTGCCTTTGCAATAGAGCTGCCAAAGCTGTCAGAAGTCAGGATCCATGCAGACTTAATGATGTTAGCTGTGCTTGCAGCCTTCTAGTAGTACTTTGCTTTCCTAAGCTTCTTAATACTTTGTATACAGATGTTTGAAGTGGTAGTTAAGACGTGGAGAAGTAATTCTTTGCTTAATTTCATTTCTGTATTTTTAGTATATTAATTAATTTTCTTAATACAACACATATTTTCAGACTGCATATTCCTTACATATCAGCATGCAACTAGGTAGGTGAAAATTAATTTTTTTTCCTTCAACAATTGTTTGTAGCAGTACTCCCTGAATATAAAAAATGCTTAATTTTATTTTGCTCTTCTAAGATCAGTCCTATGGATTACTGTTTAGTAATAACTTGAGAGAGTTATTGTGTGCATGTGTTAACATAACCTATGAATTTGGCTGAATATTAAACACCAAATATGGGTAACACAGGATTGTAAGTAATATAGGACCTGGCAATGGTTATACAAGTCTTGTTGTTAAGACCCGAATATTTTACAGAATAAGTAATGAAAACTTGTGGTTTTCATCTTAGCAGTTTCTAAATAAGTAACATGTAATACAAAGTAACCCCAGCAGAAATATAGACATGTTTAATAATATTGAGGAATAACTAAAATGTGCGGTTTACAGAGGGAGTTGTAGCTGAAGTCTTCAGTCTTCCCATCCCGCCTGTTCTTTTTACCTTTTTATCTATATTACTGCGTAAGTACATCATATTTATATATTACATATAATTATGTAGAAAACATTTGGATCTTACTACCTCAGTATCTGAGTACTGTTACAACAGGCTTTCCTTGGTGAGTCTTTTTGCAGTCAAGTACATCTCTTTTAATACTGCAATTTGATGGTGCTGCAGCATTTCCAAAATGCAGATGCTACTTCAATGGGTACATCTGTCTCCACCTCTGTAGTTAGTACCTGAGGTCTTTGGCATGCACAGTTACTTACCTCATGGCTACAATAACATGAGGCAGCGGCTTGAGATGGAGAGTGGCTCCTGGCAGTCCGTGAAGCATGTTTGAATGACTGGTAGGTATCATTATGGGAGTCTTTAGCTTTCTTAATTACATACAGGCCATGTAAGCAAATGCTTCTCCATGCCTTTTCTGAAGAGGGTGGATAAAGCCCTTGTAACACTTTCAACGTAGAGAGCTTTCTGGTGCTGAGAAGAAAAGTTGCAGCAAAAGCTATTTTTGTCTGTCACAGTGTCTAAAACAGCCTCAAGTTTTTTGTGCAGATCTCTCTGACTCGCTGGATGGATTTGACAGAGAAGTTACCTAGTGCTCCATTAGTACTTGAAAGATTATAGACAGCAGAGATTTAGCAAAGGATTAGTCAATTGGAGAGTGTGCATTATCCGGCCGGGCTTAGAACCGTGATTGTCTCTTCAATCATTTTTATTAGTGTCGTATTCAAAGATCGAATTATGTAACAGTGACGTTTCAGGGGAATCTGGTAGGAGTGTTTCTTTGGTTTCTCTCTCCTGCTAACTCTTCAAGCCTGGGAGAGGGGGAAAAAACATTATTTTTGTGCTTCAAACTCGCAGCATGTTTTGAACAGCAGCAGTTCAGATAAGTGAAGAGGCATGACTTCATTTGCAGCATCTGCGTTTGGATGATAACTTAGTGTGGCGGAACTCTTGAGAGAGGCAGGATGCGGTACAAGAAATATATAACTATTTTAGAAGCAGCGATAGGTATTACTCCCCTTAACAAGCGGGAACTGCTTCCTGAGGGTAGACATGCAAATCTGTGGCAACATCCAGGGTAAGTGTTAAAAAGTAGTCAGTGAGTAACTATGGGAAAACCTGTGCTCACGTTGAATCATGCAATTCTAAAACTTGTTATCAGAAAAGAGGAGAGCCATTTGTAAAAACAGGTAATCTTTTTTTGTAGCTTCCAAGTGGTGTATCTTCTGCAGCTGTAGTTAAACTTTGTGGTTTCATTAGAGATTTCTGTGTACTTCCTTGTCCTTGGCTAGTAGAATAGGTAGGAGAATGTGTTATTTCTAAATCAGGAGTTTGCTGAAAAATAGAAAGAATGAACAGGTGTATACTCATCAGAATGAAAGTTAAATGGTTGGTTGTGTTTATTGCTTACTACTAAGCTGATGTGTGGATCTTTGCGTTCCCCACCCCCACACTTAAAAATATACGTATTTTAGTTTTATCCATGAGAGATCTAGCAGTTCCACTATAAAGAGGAAAAGAAAAACACTTTTCTCTGTGTGTGCAACTTTCCTTCTCTGCTAGGAAGTAAGAGTTCATCACACGTAGGAGTAGTGTTTCTCTGAAGGAAAGTTTTAGTTACTGAAAGAGAAGTCAAATTAAGGCTGTTAATGTTCAAAATGTGAAATAACTGAGCATTCTGGTTTTGTTAAAAACAATCCGGAGTGCTTTCTTGTACCACACAACTTGAGTATTAGGCTTCAGAAAATCCTTTCTGTTCATAACTGTTTCCCTCAAAAACTTATGGTGCATGTGAAAGGGGTGATTGTTCTCTCTCACCTTCCCATATGTGATTAGCATCAATGGATGGGTGTCTTCAGCCCTCCTAGTCTCTCCTATTTTTGCTGCTTATAAGAATGCTGTCACCCTGTTTCAGACATTGCAGAAGAGTGCCAAATGCAAGAGGCTTTTGTTCAAGAGCAATAAATACGTTTGTACTGGTTTGGAGTAGTTTTGTGTAAGCAAGACTTCAAAGAAAAGATTGGAGTAAAACTGTAACTGTTTGGCTATAACTGAACTCAGATTTATTCTGTAATTTTTCCACAAGAGCACTTCCTCTAATGGTGGTAGCAACAGTAAAGGCAATTAAAATACAGTGCACCATACGATTTTTTTTTTCAGTTGCGTTACTAAAACCACAAAAACTAGTCTAGAAAATATGCTGATGCCAACAGTTTCCAGCCTCTTAGTAACACCAGTATTCTTGAAGTTGGTCCTAAGTTTCTGGTATCATGTTAATGAGTACTTGTAGAGCTTTTTGTTAAAAAATCTGCCTATTAAAAGGGGCTCTTAGTACAATGTATTGGACACAGGACAGTGGAGTGTCCCCGACTGTGACTTCCTTTGATTGTTTCATGTAATTTATCTACGGGCCAATCTCTTTGAATTCTGCAGCCACTTTTTACATGTTGATAAAACAGTACAGGATTGCTCTTGATAGTTGAGGAGCTGCATTGGAGAGTAATGGTACATTCTTGCAGAATTCCTCTTTGTTTTCAAGTAGGTTTATTTGGTCGGAATCACAGCTTGAAACAAGCCCGTCTAAAAAGGAGACTTGCTAACTTCAGCATCCATTATTTTTTCTTTTGTAACCAGGACTGCTTGGCTGTCCCATCTGCATCTACTGCTGCATCCCATTGCCTCTACTACTGTTAGTCAGTATCAAAGTGCAAAAGATGCTACCCCTTTAATACTTGTTTTTATGTCCAGCATACTTAGTCGGTCATCTCCCTCCTTTCAGGGAGAGGTTTAGTTGATGCGATTGTTGTACACACTTGGAATTCCAAACTGGTTAAGATTTGGGTTATGTTTGGATTTGCCATTCCAACAGTTTCACAAAAGCAGGAAAGCTCTTGTCATTTTTGGACTGTAATAGGGATCCCTTTTCTGTTTTCATTAGAACTTTCAGGGGACTAAAGGTTGGTAACCAGCAATTGCAGAAAAGTGAACAGTGAGGTGAAGAAAAAAGCACTGTCCTTTTTGTAGCTGCAGGCTGCTTATTCTGTACAACTGGAATAAGCAAATCAATAACTCATTTTGTAAACATCAGCTTATCTCTCAACTTCTAGAGGTACCCTGTCATGTTCATATAAAAAAGGTCCTTTAAAAGTGTGTGTGTATTTGAAAAAACAAACAAAAAACCAAAACCCATAATGAGGCGGTTTCCAAAACCTAATACTAAATGTAGGATATAGAGATCCTCATCTGTCATCTCCTCACTGCACAAATTCAGGTGCATGCTTAAGTCAAGTACTTCCTTTATTTCTCTTAATCATCTCCTAAAATAAAAAATAGCATTAGAGTGTGATGCCAGCTCCAGTGCCATCACTTTAAAGTTGTGAAAAACCTGATTAAAAACCCACCCTAAGGCACAAAAAAAAGTAGGGCAAGGCAAACATGTTATTTTGCTAAGGCAATCATTTACATTTCCATATCAAAGGCAGTATAAAGTAAGGGGGTTTACCTCCATTTTTGCTTGGAATAGTGATGTGATTTCTGTGACAGATCGATTTTTATAACTCTTGGCATCTTCACGCAGAGGCGAAACGATGACAGCAGTGGTAGTTTGGGATTAGCTTGCTTGTGTAGCTTTCCTGCAGCTTCCAGAATAGCGTTCCGTGCGCAGCCTGGAACAATGACACTGTTGTTTGTTAATAATGCACAAGCGTAGATCCTTGGGGATCATGGAAACTCATATGAAGCATCTTCTTTTATTCTGTGACTTCAGAAATCATGCCTTGATCTACATAGTAGTTTATTACTTTTAGTAAGACGCTTTTATGCTGGAAGCATCGACAGAGAGGGGAAAAAAGGACCTTCTGTTTCCACAATGTGATGTCTGGCAGGTGCTTGCATTTTTGTAGCTTTAAAGAAGTTAATCTGTGACCATGTTATTTTTAAAATATCTTAGAAGTTCTAAGTGGTTTCTTTGAACCTGGGACCTCATTATGATTGTGTTCAGGAAAAAGTGGGTGCCAGGCACAAGGCACATTAATAAAATATGGGGTAGACTTGTAGGTAGTGGGGAAGTTCTGCAGAATTCTTTCAGTATCTCTTTCTTATGGCTCTCCTGCTACTTAGAAATGGCTAGTGGAGTATTAACCAGAATAAATCAAAAAAAAAAAGGTACATTGGAGAAAAAAAAAAAATCCCTAAACCTGTTACAAGTATGGGTAAAATAGTCTTCTAGGGAAGTCTGGCTATATCTGTATTTGAAGATGGAACACTTTGAGAAAGATGCTCTTTGAGACGAATTAAGATGATCAAGATGTGTGTTGGTTTTCTTTTAAAAACCAAACCGACAAACCCTAACCACTGGCTTTGTTTCTATTTCTGTCAGAAGTTCCTCCTTCATCTTAGTTAAACCATTCATTTTCTGTTTTCCTACACAGGCTAATCAAGGGCTGGGACAAGGGGTGGGGGAGAGGAGGAGGCCTTTGACAGGCATGCTGAATGGAAGCTTCTTCAGAAGAGAGGGTAGCTGAAGCCTGGTGAGCAGGGGAAGGAGTAGAAAATGAAGTTGGAAATTGTTTCTTTTCTATCATTTGGCAACTGAAATCGCTGGTGCGCATGTGTCTGATTGTACAAAGTTAAGCTAGTAAGAGCACTTGTCTTGAGCATAACCTCAGTAAGAACTATCTTGTGCAAACTAAGCTGTCAGACTAAGACTAAATTAAAACAAAAAGCCCAAACGCCTTGTGGAGAGGACCAGTGCAACAAAGGGAATATAAGCACACTTCCTGTCTATGCCCTGTCTAGTTTGCAAAAATGTATTGTTGCCTTGTGTGTGGGCTTGCGTGGGTGCCTGATGAGGAACAGTGCTTGAATTGAAGTTTGCAGTGTTGCTGCAAGTATAAATATTGCCGAGTATCTCCTTTATTCAAGCACTTGGTTCCACTTGATTGCCAGGGAAGCTAAAGCCTGCCAAACTGACCAGGGAAATATATTTTATGTCTTCTCTATCTGTAGGACTTGAGTGCGCCAGGCTTTACAGTTGCTCTGGTGTGATTATACGCAACTTAAATGAAGCTTTGTTTTTCAGGGAGCAAACTACTGCACTGCCATCTCCTTGCGAGTGGGACTGGGAGCACAGCTGCACATCAGGCCCAGAGCATCTCACAGCAAGTAGGCAGAGACACGCAAAAATCGTCGTTCCTCGCAAGGTACTGGTCAAGTTGCAACAGTGAGAACTGGCCATGAGTTTAAAATGATGGATTCTTGCCATGTGCTAGCTATAATGTTCATTCTTTTAGCTATGTTTTTAGAAGGTTTTGAGAAACTGTACTTAATAGAGTAGTTCGTTGACATTGGAACTAATTCTTTTGGATTCCCGAAGCAACTTAGAATGAGCACACACGCATTTGCCGAAAGCTTGATCATGCACAACAGGCTTCCAGAAGAGGAGGAACTTCTGCAGTGAACTCAATATTCTGCTAAAGTTATGCAAATGGTGATGCACAGGCCTGTACTAGCTCATCTCTTAGCTAAACGTTGGTAAAGAATGGATTTAATCTATGGTGATGTCTTAGCAAATATAAATATGTAGCATGGGTTTGGGGCTAAATAAATTACTTTACGCATGGAGGGTAATATTAATGGGAATTGCTTAGTCACTCAGTGGAGTCCTGGGAAACACAGGGAGAGTTGTTTTGCTGCATATTTTCTTCTAGTACATCATTAAGGTAAATATAATCCTTTTGGCGTCTTAACCTTGCTTTTGAAACCTTTTCTCAAGTGCTCCCAGAGAGAATATAAAATGTGTCCTTAGTTTTATGTGTTGAACAAAAACAAGCCAAGCATGTTTGAAAGTCATTAACAGGTGACAATTTTAAGAGGGCAAAGGGTTTTTTATGCCAGTGTGTCGCAAAACTATAATTTAATTATCTTTCATTCTTGAGAGATGAATAGCTATTGCTGCTTTAGTAATTTATTTGGAAATGTGGGTATCAGTTGTCCTGTATTTCTAAGTTGTTATATACTTAAACCAAAGCTATTAATCTGTTACTTTAATGTTCTGGGAGTAAGGGGAGAGGATGCTAGTTAATAAGAGTCTAAAGACATGATAGAAAAACAACAACAAAAAAAGAAAAGTTGGCATCATATAAAATAACAAACAAGCAAGCCCTGTTGACTTCGGGCACTGTGTGGGGGAAAATGTGATACGAGAACATCAGTGAAGCATAGCTAGGCAGGAATGTCCCAGTTGAGGTCTCAAGCAGGTTCTAGCATTTTCCTCAAAGTAAAAAACTTTCAAGAGTATGGTATGGTATGCAAACCTTACACCAGGGAATGTGGGTATTTGTAGGCCCAGCTCACAGCAAAAGAAACTCAGAGAACCATGTATCTCACTAGAGAAAGATGCCTCAGAAGCTGCATCCAGCCACCTTTCCTGTGGGCTCCCAGGAGCTGTGGAACTGGCAAGTGAATGACTGCAGTGGCTGTGTCCATCTGCGTTCTCCACGATGATTGTTCTCACTCTTCTCCCTTGGGCTCTCACCAGCTCCTTTCAGTCCTTCCTGAAGGGCAGCACCCAAAATTGAGCACAGTACCCTAGCTGTTACTGAATAGGTCTGTGGAACTGCTTTGTTTCTTAATGAGCTCATCAGCAGGAGGTTTGCCAGTATAAATAGGATGGGGAGAGGCAGAGCTTTGAAGCATAATTTTAGTTCTCTAAAGGACTAACTTGGCTGAAGAACGGCTGTCTGGAGCTTTGTTTTTTAAATTAACCTCTGTATCAGAAAAAACATTAACAAGGTTTTGTGTATGTTACGTTTTGTGCATTCTGCATATTCTTCTGCTTGTTCTTAATAACTATAATGATCTCCATGAGAATGGGATCTTTGTTTTCTTTACTGTGTTGTCTTAATTAATTTGAGCCATGAGAGTTGATTACCATGGTAAAGTTTTTGATGTTGAAGGGCTTGACTTCTAGTGAGGGAAGGCAGATAAATTGCTAAAAGCAGAGGATTGTTTCACAGCCTTGCAAGGAGTAGTCCAGAAGCATGGAGAAGAGAGGAAGGAAATAAGATGTAAGCAAAATGAATGTTCAAACAGAATGTGCTCGATGTGGTGACTTCTTTTTAGAATTGACAAGCTGGGGGTGGGGAAGAGATTTCCTTTCAAGTGTTGATACGCACTTTTGTATGGTGTTTGAGAAGAAAAATGGTACACGCTTGTGTGGTTTGAATCTGCTTAAACTGCCTTGTTATTTCATTTTTTAGAATAACAGTACAAGCTTTTGTAGTTTCTTAAATTAATAGGGGTGAAAGTGCTTATGCCAAAGGAAGTCGCTCCAATTTGCGTAGTCCGTAGAGGTGGTGTGTGGGGGGTGTTGGGGCAGGGTCACTGCTAAGTCCCTGTTTCACCCTCTAGCAATAGGTCACACGATTTCATTTGCTTCCGTTAGTTACCAGTGTGATTTTCAGGAGACTGCAGCGCAGTTCACAACATTGCACAGGTGAAAATGTGTTTAGAACAAATAGGCTGCATTTCTTCATTCTCCTCACTATCATTTTTATTGACTGTTGTCAAACACCTTTGCATTGTCTCTTACTGCTTTTTATCTATCCTGTGAAACATGCTATACCTCTTTATTTTCTAATTTGCATATTCTTTGCAAAGATGTAAAAACAAAACAAGCAGTCTTGTGCTGTTTTTAGCAGAATAAACCTGTGATGTGTGAGATCTAGTAGAACTGATGAACAGTATTTCAAAGCTGTTGAGAAAAATATACTATGTTACTTTTTCTGTTAATATTTCTAGTGCTGTTTGTAGTTGTTCAGCATGTAGCAGTTTTTGTCAGGGTAATTTTTTCTTAATTTTTGTGTACTTGAAACTGAGTTTATAATTGGCTTAGAACAGTGCTGCTTCTTGCTTTAAAGCTTTATCTGTGTGTTTTAAATTTTGTTTGCTTGAAGCATCTAGGTAAATCTGTATGTCTAGGTTAAAAAAAACCAACAAAAAACAAACAACCTTTGCCATGAGAATGTCAAATAGGTGTCCAGGTAAGACACACAGGATGTTGTACTGTTGATTACCCCAGAAAAAAGTATGTATGAACTGTGGGCTGCTGTTGATGCTTTTTGTGTTGGGCCCTGTGTTTCTTCCAGGGACATCTGTGCTTTCTAAAATAACAGCCTTAGAACTGCTGCTTTGAAACATGGAGAGTATGTATAGCTGTGCATCCTTACACTAGACCAGAGATGGCCAATGTACCGCACCCTGCAAGCTGCATGCCAAAATCTTTATGCTGCATGATCACAAGCTGTACTTTGGAAGTGGGGACAGGGATCAGGTTAATTAACATGTAACTCTGCTTGAAGCTGGGACTTGAGTCATGCAGTAACCCAGGAATGATAGGCTAATTCTGGTGGAAGGGGATCTCAGGAGGTTTCCAGCCCGACCTCTTGCCCAAAGCAGGGTCAGCTGTGTGATCAGAACAGGTTGCTTGGGGCCTTACCCCGTTGGAGTTTGAAAACCTCCAAGGACAGGCACAGTACAACCTCGCTGCACCCTGGGTCCATGGCTTGGCTGCCCTCATGGGGAAATATTTTCTCCTTAGATCCATCTGAACCTCTCTTGTTTGAACTTTTGACCATCATCTCCTGCCCTCCCACCACGCACCACTGTTAAGAACCTGGCTGCATGTCCTAGTTTTGGCTGGGATAGAATCACTTTTCTTCGTGATAGCTGGTGTTAAGTGCTGTGTTTTGAATTTGGGATGAAGATAATGTTGATAACACACGGATGTTCTCAGTTGTTGCTGAGCAGCCAAGGGCTGTCCAGCTTCCCGTGCTCTGCCCTGGCAGCGAGAAGGCCGGGGGTGCACGGGGAGCTGGGAGGGGGCACAGCCAGCACAGCTGGCCCCGGCTGGCCAAAGGGATGTTCCTACCATAGGGTGTCACGCTCAGTGTATAACTGGGGGGAGGAAGAAGGAAGGGGGGGACATTTGGAGCGATGGCGTTTTTCTTCCCAAGTAACCCAGGAACTAACTGGGCATCAGTCAGCAGGTGGTGAGCAATTGTCCTGTGCATTGCTTGTTTTGTACATTCTTTTACCATTATTATTATTATTCTCCTTTTTTTTTTTTCGCCCCGTCCTATTAAACTCTCTTTATCTCACCCACAAGTTCTACTTTTTTTTTTTTTTTTTTTTTGGTTCTTTTCCTCATCCCAGGCTGTCTGGTTGTTTTAGTTACTGGCCAGGTTTAACCACAACACTGCATCTCCTCAATCTCCATCCGTCAGCACCAATGGACTGCTGTTAGGTGTCCCGAAGCCATCCTTCCTCCAGGGTAAACAAGCCCAGTTGCCACAGCCTCATCTTGCAGCCCCCACCCTCTTGGTGGCCCCCCACTAGATTCACTTCTACATGTGGTAACAAGTACCAAGATAGTACTCATGGCTTCTCTTCTCCAGTCCCCTCAAGATAGAGATTAAGATTACTGTGCCATACATGTGACTTAACCCCAGTATAGAGCTGTGTGTTTGAACCATATTCCATCTCCTGAGCAATTAGAGAGTCGGGTTAGCTACCTACACATCCTCTAATCCTGAATGTTGAATCTGTTAGGGCCCAGCTTACTATATAAAGAAGTGGACGTAACTGGATTTATGAATCATTTAAGTAGGACTGGGTTGACTGATTTATGTGACTTTGTAGGCTGATGACAAACAGCAGTCTAAAGAGATTGCCTGGAAGGGAAGAGGGAAAGGCTGTTTGGCAACATGGTATTTTTAGAAACTTCCACAGTGCCTTTTATCAGAGGATCATGAACACTTGCTTAAAAACAAAAGCAAAACTGACATCTCTGTTCTGACAGTTCAACAACTGGACTAGCAGCCTGCTTTCCCAATATCTCTTGCTGACATCAGTTCGAAGTTCTGGTTGCCTGTTTGCCATGCTGTCTCGCAGGACTACTAAGTGTTGAACTCGTAACATTTAAAAAAAAAAAAAGGAAAAGAGCTGATTGTCAGAGGGACTAGTTAAAAGGCTTGGTGGTGGGGATGAGGCAAAGAACCCAGATCACAACATGGTAGCTATTCTTGGTTGCTGCAGGCATGTTGCTGAATAGCCTTGCTTGGTTGGCAGGACTAACTGTGAGAGGCAGCTGCTTGTTCTAAATTTGCAGGCTGTAGTGTAGTGTGAAATGGGTGTTCCCTCTGCTGATGCTGGAAGCAGCACAACTGCTTCATTCACAGGAACATTAGATAATTTATGGAATACGTCCTAGGTTTTACATGACTCAAGCTACAGCGAGTGATCTGTCTAAATTAGTGCTACGCAGGCCATAGATTCAATCTGACTCTAGGCAAACAATGACTGCCTTGATTACTTAAACTGAAAATCTCAATGGGAAATGTGGTCACTAGAAGTTATTTGCATGTTTCTCATAGAGTTAATGCCAATTAATCTTTCCATGGAAGTTAATTTTAAAATCTCTACGCAACTACATAACATTTAATGAAATCCCCTGCACATCATACTGCTTTATACAGTAGTATGCAAAATACCTGATCCTAAACACTGGAGAGGACAGAGCTGCCCATTTATAGCCCAATTCATGTAATTTTCACATGGTGTTGATACCTAGCCTTTATTCTTCATGATGCAGTATCCCTACTACTACAATTGCACCGCATCTCCCTTTTCAAAGGGAGACAGTGAGTGAAAAGTGCATGCAGAAACAATCAGAACAGACCATTTTGCTGGGTCTCCTGCCCGTCTTCTGCTTGTGCTGCAGTTCCAGGTCAGCTTTGGCTAGTTTGTAGGTATTCTGTATAGTCACTTGTGATCTGCAATACAAGGTCTTGTGGCATTTAAGAGAAGCTGAGTCAGGAGGAGAATTTATACCTAATTATACACTTAAAGCTGTGCTGCTTTGAGCTGCTGTTCAGGGGTTTGGTTTTGTTTTTCTTCAGCTTACAAGGGAGGAGAATGGGGATGCTGTCCTCCAGTGGAATAACTGTTACGTGGATCGGCTGCTTTGAGGACCTGCCACAGGAGGCAGGAACTTTTGGTGCCAGAGGAGTTCCTGCAGCTCTTGTCACTAATTACACTGCTATCTTTTAACCTCCCATTTTTGGTTTAGGTGGCATCATCTTCCCCTCAGAAGGCCTACCTATGTATCCAGCTTGGGAGGATAGATTGGTCAAAGGGCAGCAAGTACTCAGGAAGGCCTGAAAGTCTGTCCTCTGCAGTTGAACTGCAGAATAAGTAACTTGTAAATTGTGATTACGTTGATAGTTATGCCATCCGTGTAGGCACCTGGGCACTTGGCCAAGCCGTACTTTGAGCATGAGCGCTAGAGGTCACTTACTGTTCACATTTTTCAGGCTGGCATGGGATGATGTATCTGCCCAGTGTAGCAGAGTGGTTGGTTTGAGAAAAGCAAGAAAGCAGAAAAAGATATGTGTCCTCTGTACTCTTACAAGTGAGAAATTTTATGCACAAACATGGGAAACATTTTGATAAGACAAAATGGATTGTTTTCAGAGAATCACAGAATACTTTGGGTTGGAAGGGACCTTTAAAGGTTACCTAGTCCAACCATCTGCAATGAGCAGGGACATCTTCACCTATATCAGGTTGCTCAGAGTCCCCTTCAACTTGACCTTGAATGTTTCCAGGGATAAGGCATCTACCACATCTCTGGGCAATCTGTGCGAGTGTTTTACCACCCTCATTGTGAAGAAGTTCTTCTTTCTATCTAGTCTGCATCTACCCTCTTTCAGTTTAAAAACCCCTGTCCTACTGCTACAGGTCCTGATAAAAGGTCTGTCCCCATCTTTCTTAGAAGCCCCCTTTAAGTACTGGAAGGCTGCAATAAGGTGTCCCCGGAGCCTTTTCTTTTCCAGGATGCACAACCCCAACTCTCTCAGCCTGTCCTCGTATGAGAGATGTTCCACCCCTCTGATCATTTTGGTGGCCCTCCTCTGAACCCGCTCCAACAGGTCTAGGTGTTTCCTGTGCTAAGGGCTCCAGAGCTGGATGCAGGACTCCAGGTGGGTTGTCACCCAAGTAGAGTAGAGCAGAGGGGCAGAATCTCCTCCCTTGACCTGCTGGCCACACTTCTTTGGATGCAGCCCAGGACACAGTTGGCCTTCTGGGCTGCGGGCGCACACTGCCAACTCATGTCCAGCTTTTCATCCACCAGTATGCCCAAGTCTTTCTCAGCAGGGCTGATCTCAATCCCTTTGTCGCCAGCCTGTATTGATAACGGGGGCTGCCCCTACCCAGGTGCAGGACCCTGCACTGGCCTTGTTGAACCTCGTGAGGTTCACACAGGCCCACTTCTTGAGCTTGTCCAGGTCCCCCTGAATGGCATCCCGTCCCTCAGGCATGTCAACGGCACTATGCGGCTTGGTGTCGTCTGCAAGCTTGCTGAGGGTGTACTCAATCCCACGATGTCATGGATGAAGACATTAAAGAGTACTGGTCCCAATATGGACCCCTTAGGGACACTGCTTGTCACCTGTCTTCATCTGGACATTGAGCCATTGACCACTATCCTCTGGATGTGACCATCCAATCAATTCCTCATCTACTAAACAGTTCACCCATCAAATCCCTATCTCTCAAATTTAGAGAGAAGGATGTTGTGGGGGACCATGTCAAAGGACTTACAGAAGTCCAGGTAGATGTCTTCCATCCAGTTAGATTTTCCATCTGTTATTGCAAGAAACTGAATTGAGACAAACTGATAGGTCCTTCCCCGGTGATGATTTGTGGTAAGGGATTGAAAACAAGACTATTTTGCTTGTATAACTGTGGTCAGTTCCTGCATCTGTGTTGCACTTAACCTCAAGCTAGCTAAGTGTGTTAACCTTTGTTGGTGCCCTACAGCTCAGGGAAGTATAGCCTGATAACCCCACTGTTAGCAATAATGCTGCATGGCTTTGATAAAGTCACAGAACATGCCAAAAGGAGGCTTTATGCCAAGCCACAGCTTTTGTCTGGAACAAGAAGTAATCTGCCTTGGACAGGATAGGCAGACCCTTACATTGCTGTGACTGCCAGTGCTTGCACTCTGCAACAGGCTGTGTCTAGCGAGGGAATCGGAAGTGCCAGCCCTTCATCTTTTGCCAGAGCCTGTGTGGAGGCGGACGGCTGCAAGAGGCTGGCGCTCTTTACTTTATGCTGCCATGAACCTGATATGTGTGTTAAGAGGCTGCAGTTGCAGGAATCTAGTGGCCTCTCCTCTCCCTGTCCCACTTTACGTCTGACAACTGCTCCCTTTGAAAAAGTATATTGCAATATGGCTAGAAACAAAAATTGATCTTGCGTCTGAAACTATGCAGTCATCTGCAGCACTCGTCTCCTGTTGTTTTCATTGTGTCCTGTCATTTCAAGGAGGTAAATATTGGACAGTGGCTTTTTCTGCAGATGCCATGGTATAATATCCTGTGCTGATGTTGCCAGCCAGTGCTAGATCTTTGGAAAGTTGTCTCCAGATTGCAGAGATCATACAATCATAGAATAGTTTGGGTTGGAAGGGACCTTTAAAGGCCATCTAGTCCTAGTCCAACCCCCCTGCAATGGGCAGGGACATCTTCAACCAGACGACGTTGCTCAGAGCCCCGTCCAACCTGACCTGGAATGATTTCAGGGATGGGGCATTACCATCTCTCTGGGCAACCTGTGCCAGTGTTTCACCACCCTAGTCAAAAATTTCTTCCTTATGTCTGCTGTAAATCTACCTTCTTTCAGTTTAAAACCATTACCCCTTGTCCTGTCGCAAAAGGCCTTGCTAAAAAGTCTGTCCCCATCTTATAAGCCCCCTTTAGGTACTGAAGGGCTGCAAGAAGGTCTCCCTGGAGCCTTCTCTTCTCCAGGCTGAACAACCCCAGCTCTCCCAGCCTGTCCTCACAGGAGAGGTGTTCCATCCCTGTCGGCATTTTTCTGCCTTTTTCCCTCCAAATTTGAGGGTAGGCCATACAAAGTAACATGCTGTTTGCATTCTTTTTTTAAAACCTTACAGTTTGTCCTCATTGTTAATTTCTTTCTGCCAAGAATTGATTCAAGTATTGACTCATCCACCCAAAATAATACAACTCTAGGAAGACAGTAGCACGGGGAAAGAACTTTATTTCTGAATACTTCTCCTTACTGCTCTTAGTGCGCTGTCATTTCTGCAAGCTCTTGAGAATACTGTAACCTCAGGAACACAGTTTTTAAACATATGTAATTATGGCCTCAAAACCAAGCAGTTCAGCCTCTGAATTAATAGCAGTAGTGTTGACTTTGAGACTGATGTGGAAGGGCTGTTAGGTGGGGGGAAGGAAACCCAACTGAGGCTATGGATTTGGGGGAGCCATCAGGTGTGGGGAGGGGATTTCAAATCCATGTCCTCCTGAAAACACACAAACAGAAAAGGTAGAAGTGACTGATGAGTTTCTGTTTGACAAAACAGGGCTGCGGGTAGTGTCCAAAATCCTCACGTCAGAAATGCTGCCCTGGGCTTGGACCACGGGGCGCATCTTTACCGGTGACAGGCGGCAGCTACTGGCTGCTGCCAAGGGCAAGAATACAAGACATATTTTTGTAGATGGAGAATAACAATGCTTTTCTTCCTAGGGAGAATGAAAATGTTTCTTCGCCTCCCGGGGGCGTTTGCAGGCTGGATTGGCTGGCGGCTGAGGGCGGCAGGGCCCCGGCAGTACAAAGTCGCTCTGTGGCGGGCTCCTC
>NW_010527245.1:0-587 GCF_000687285.1 Phaethon lepturus
GATTCAACTCCCCATGTGCAGGGCCTTCATCCCCATTTGGAGGTCTGGTTGACTGTTATCTGATTTTTGGCTAATGCATTTCTAGTATTGATTATTGGTTTGTCATTTATCGGATTTTGGTTATTAATGGTAAAATTTGCATCAGATAGGGGAGAGTCACAGAGTGGCGGAATTCTAAAGAAAAGTCCACTGGGATGTGTTTTACAGCATCGGAGAGATCCGGGGGGAGTGCCGGGAGGCAGTGTCGATAGGAAAACTTTAAGTATTGTAATTGGTGGTGGCCTCTCTGTAAGTTAGATGGTGGAGAAAAATGGCCCTTTAATGGGACATTAACAGAGAATACATTATTACAGTAAGGTACATATAATTGTAATATAATACTACATACATTATAATAGGTATTATACATATAATGTAATAACACAATTAATGTTGTTCCTTCAGAGAGAAGGAAAATGGGATGAAGTGCTTTATGCAGGTATGTATGTTTTTCACTCTACGAAACCACCCTGAATGGCAGAAAGAACATGGAATCAATATAGCACCCCAGGAGCCAATGGTCCTGGCGATAGAAAAAGACAAAAATA
>NW_010527246.1:0-21757 GCF_000687285.1 Phaethon lepturus
AGGGAGCTCCTCTCCTCAGGCCAAGCTCCGGGCGTGGTGAGGGCGGGCAGAGCTTTCCCCTTGGTTTCTCGGCGCCGGAGCCTCTTGTCCGGCCTTCCCTCAGGCGCGGCCTCCTGGGAAGTTGTCTGCGGGCAGCGCGCGTCCCGGGCGCGCAAAACCGCCGCCCTCGGGGGCTGCCTCTGCCTCCCGTGCAGGCTCCGGTTTCTTTCCTCGCCTCTTCTCTCCCTGCTGCCTGTGGCACCTTTCTTTCGGCCCTTCAGGAGAAGCTGCCTAGCCATACTTACTTTTTACAAAATCCTGTGAGCTTGCGCTTCGCCATTTATTTACTTGCAGTAGGGAAAACTGAGGGCTTAGCTGTGCTATTTCGCTGTTAAAACAGCGTGACTAAACTAGTGATCTGTTGTACAAAAATAAAACTTTTCATTTAGTTCCGTTTTGGATTGTTGACTGAAGTAAAGTCTTTTGGTCTGTGCCTAAAGTGAGGCTGATACTGGCATAAATACATAAGCAAAAAACGCTGATTCTTAAGCTGTCTTGCTATGCTATGAAAGAGTCTCAGATGGCACATTTGATTATTTTTTTCCTCAGATCCTGACAGGGTTCCTTATTGAACAAATTCAGTAATGTAGTTAAGTCTTCAGTGAGGCCTCACTTGTCCGCATATTTTTCTGCAGGATTAGTTTTAGATCTTACTCTAGTCCTTATAGTTGATTGTATTTTTTTTAAATAATCTAAACACATGTATCCTTACACAATTATTTTCTCAGTCCTCAGACAGAAATAAGAAGTTACTCCTTTAGGGCAGTGGTTGTAAAATGTAAATATTTATACTCATCATGCAAAGTGTTCTCATTTTAGCAAGTCTTGTTGCTAATTGTGCTCATGCCACAACTCATAACTTCCTGTGACTTGAACAAGTCTTTAGCTGAACTCTGACAGCTTCTGCAGTACAGAAAACTGCAGTGTCAGAGTTGAAGAGGTACAGGCATACTTAGTTTATTTTAAATGTCAAACTATACTGATTTATATCAGTTAATAACCATACGTTTTTAATGTGAATTAAGATTGTAGTTAAATTCATTTCTGGGGATGAATTTGAAAGCCAAATAGCTGCAAGCAAAGCTGAGGTCTGGCTTGCTGTGAAATGTGTAGAAGCTTGGTAAGTAGGAGGTAAGAAGGGAGCTTGTTTTCCAGTCAGATTATTCCAGAGTGTCCTAGGATGCTTTACCATAGTAATTCTAACCTTTTTCACACCAAGACATTGTACAGACTTACTTAACACTATTTAAGATTATTTAAGATTTAAATGTACACAAAACCTGATGTGGACCCGCATAAGGTAATTTCCACTCAGCATAATCAGTTCAGTTTAAATTGATTCCTTATCAATTTCCAACTAAATCAATGTAAGCATGCTATAAACTAATTTGTGTGTGTCGACATAGTGGATTGTATTGCTTTAATGGATTTCGGTTAAGCTAATCAAACTTTCTTCTGTAGGGCTCTCTTTTAATTCTCAGTCCTTTTTTGCCCAAGCTTGTGCTCCTTGAATTATTTGTTGAAAATAGCAACATACCTTGTGTTGAAAGTCACTTGCAATTATGTGGTGCAATGCCATGTGTAAATGCTTTTGTTTGTCAGACACATGTATATCAGTTTATTTTAAATCTGTTCCCAGTATAATTAGTCTGAGACTTAAATTGGCTTAGGACTGTCTTGCGCTGTCTTTTGTGCTGATTTAACTAAAGATACCTTAAAGTTTCACCTTATAGGATTGTGGTGTAATTTTTAAAGTTAGCAAAACTTAACAATTCTACTATTTCCATTTTACTTGGCTTAAATTTTTTTTCTACTTGTTAAGCTTTAATATCTTCCAAGCAAAATGTAAATGTACGAAAATAAATGAGAGATGCTTTTGTCTCCCCATCTGGTTTTTACAACTGCTTTATTAGTTTTTAAAATATATCCTTTGCTTCTGGATAGAAACCTTTTGGGTGTTGTAGGAAGTGTTGGTTCTTGGTAGTGTTCTTCGTGCTGTTAAATCATGCCACTGTCTTTAGACTGTTGTTACTCTAGGAATCTATAAATGTACAGTGTTTGAGTTTCTGAAAGCCAGTCTTCCAAATCTGTGTTCTTTGTCTTCAAGAAGCGTGGAGTATTTGACTTATTTTTGCTGATTTAGTAGTCTTACCACCTTTTCAAAGTTTTTGATACTTTCACTCAAATTTAGTGTTTTTCCTGTCAACTTTTTCACAGTCTTCAGATTTTCTCCAGTTTGTTACTGTCTTGTAATTTTCTTGCCACTTCTGCATCTTCTATTGCCAATATATTTTTGAGATCATGAGGTGTTGCTGTGATTTTTTACTATTCTTTAATGTTTTCCACATGTTTTATTATTTATTATGCTTTTGCATAGCACTTTAAGCCAAAGAGCTGCATAAATGGAAACTTATTACATGCAAAAGAAGTAATGGAAATGTAGTGTGCATATGGATTGGGCTCTCAGCTAATTCTTGAAATACATTTTACAGTTTTTGCACTCAAAAGATACTGGATTACTTGGAAATTGGTGTACTGAACACAATTCTCAAGATGGTTTAATCTCCATTTTGTGGGGGTTAAGTGTTATTTTTTTCAAATCAACTAGTAGTTTTGAAGGATAGTCTGCCAGAATTCTCTCTTAATTTTTTTGTTCTATTTTAAAATTAATTATTCTCTGTTAACAGCTGGCTGTGTTCTTTAACTGTGTTTTGGATGGGATTTTCTTTTTCTTCATTGCCATCAATAGAAATTGATGAATTTTTTTTAGGTAAGTTTTTACACTAATTTTCAATAATTTGTGAAGTTATCTTTTTATCATCTCCATATGTAATAAGTTTTTCTTTTAGCTCATGCATTTACTTACGATTTTTAATACAAAAACATGTCTCTTGTGGGTGAGTCTGTGTGATATAATTAACATTTAAAATGTTTAAGACTATGCAAAAAAAATTAACTATATAATGGCAGGTTTCTATCCTAGAAATAATAGTAGAATTGGAACAGTTTTGGAAGCGTGTTCTGGGTTATGATCCAAGGGAATAATAATAATAATAAGGGATTTTTCAGAAATAAAGCATTAACAAAAATATTGAAATGGGATTAAGATGATCAAATGCTATTTTTAAAAGTATGTGAGAAATCTGTAAGAATTTAAAAAAGATAAAGGCATAGATGTAAGAATAATAAAAATCTTAGTTTAGAAAATGAAAATAGATATGTTTTCATTAAGAATTTGTGGTTTTATACATGATTTATGTTTTTGTATTCCTAGTACTAATGTCCAAACCTGTTTTTTTTTTTACTGTTCATTTCTAAACTTAAGTTATGTGATACGGCATGAGCACTAAGTGGTATAAAGAAACTTGTGTATCTAGAAATTCTGTTTGCAGACCTGATATTTTTTTAATGTGATTCAGAAAAATTGTTTTAATTTTATCCTGTGTCTTCATTTTTACTGCTATTTATAGCTTAGTTGGGTTTTTACATAATTAGAAGTAATTAATCATTCATTATTGATTTATATAACCTTTACTGTGTTTTTAATAGATAGGATGCCATAAAACATTCTGTCCTCATGTGCCTACTGATTATGAAGAGACACAAATAATGTACAGCATGCCTGTGATATGTATTAGTAATCTTTATGAACCATTCATGTGTCAAATCTTAATAAAAATTGTGACCAGAATCTTTTTTTTTGTTTCTTATTTCTACATAGGTTAGTAGTACAAACAGCTATTGTACGTTTGACAGAGGACACTGTAACAGTTAAGGCCTCCTTTGCTGTCTGTGCATAAGTAGATCTGAGGTGGTTGGTCTGATGCTCGTAGACCTCCGGTGCCTGGAGTGCAGTTCAGGTATTGCAGGGCTCCATCACCGACTAGGGGTTGTGGTAGCACAGTGGCTTGATATTAGCAACCCCATTGTAGGCAAAGCTGAGAGATTCTGGAAGATCTATCATCGTCTACCTTCTGTAAACCATTTTTGGAGGATTTTCTTCTCGCTGTTCTTAAAAGTACAGGATATGGAGAATGCATGTTAAAAAAACCAAACCAAAACAATCAAAATGCACACATATATGCACAAAGACTTTAGTATATTGGCTGTAAATTCAGCAAAGTTGATCTCTGAATTATTACAAAGAGAACAGAATTGTGTTCCTGGTGTATGAAAAATAGTCTTACTGGATTCTCTTCTACCGTAACACAAATCTCTCTTTTTCTTGGTTGAACAGACACTTTGTGACACCAACGTGTGCATTTTCTACTCACTGATGTCAATGTGTGGAGGAGGTTGATCGTTACTTGTAACTTCTGAGTGAATTAGGTACTTCTCCCCATTGGTAGGTCAACTGAGGTGGTAGAGGTTTTTGCAAACCCTTGGGAGATGGGAAATGGAAAGAGGGGAGAAGTAAAAGCGTAAGAGAGAATGGCATCAGTATGACATAATCCTTTTCTGTATTCGCTGTCTGGCTGTTCTGCTAAGCGGGTTTCCAGACCGTAGAACCTAAATGTACATTAGTGATGAAAACTGCCAGCCTGTAATCTGGACACCATGGATTCAATTAGTTAACTATTTGAAACACTTGCATTAAAATGCATCTACAGATACCTTTTTCCATGCAGACTGTGTAAAAGTAATAAAGCAATTTTCTTGGGAAATGTGACTTCCCAATTAAAACACATCAAGAAGAATGTGAGATTAGGGGTTCATATAAAAAGCATGTCACCTATACATTGATCACAAGAAACGGTACATTTCCTCTGTTCATTTGATTTCTGGAGTGTTATTGAAATTGTTTGCATTGATAAGGTGGGTTTCCAAGGCATATGTGTTGCATTGCTTTTTTTTGAGAAATTTGAATGAAGATTATACCAGCCTATTTTAATATGTTTCTGTTCAGTAAAACTAGCAGGTTAATGCATTAGCTATAAAGTATATCAGTAACTGAAAATCCGCTTTTTAATGAACATCTAAAAATTATATTGGTATTATGCAATAGCTTCTTCATTCCGTTTCTTCTTGTTGTATAAAACCTAGTGAAAGTGTTGATGTGTTTTAAACCCAGTCAGAAGGAGCAGGTTGGTAGTCTAAAGAAGAAATGATCTGTGTAACAATTCAAGTTCTACAGAATCAAACCTTTTAATCTTAAGTTAATTCATTACCACAATTAAAAAAACCAAGCAACCCAAACCCAAAAACTAGACTTAAACATTAAGCTGATGTCCTTGTAATTTTTTTAAAATTAATTAAGTATTTAGTCAAGTGGCAAAACAGCTTCTACTGAAAATAAATGTTTGCTTTTTCTCTTAAATTACTTTCTCTTCCACTTGTTCATGATAACCTGATAATCAAGGAATAACTTTTTTTATGAGAAGTTACAAGCCATAATGATTACTTCCCATTTTTTTAGATTCAGTGCAGGTGGGTGAATCCATCATCTTTGTTTATCCATCCTTTCCGTGTCAGAATAATGACTTATGGATGCTCTTCCATGCCAAACCTCTCGCATAATTAGAAGTGCTGTCTCACTAAGGTTATTTCTATGAATTATGATCACACAGTTTGCTTAAAATAGTTCAGCTTGTTTTACAATATCCATTTGTATTTGTTTCTGTATTTACACAGAACTAAGTTGTTAATAGCTGCTGTTATACAGCTTGAATTTTTCTTCCTTTTTTTCCCCAAGTATTGAATGATGTTTTAAAGAAAAAAATCAACAGAAATATCTGGGGAGGGAGAGTGATGTCTTACGGTGTTGACTTTTTAAAGTAAATTGTTTAAAAACTAACTCTTTACAGAAGGAAAATACCAATACATTTTTATCTTAATGACATTCATATATGAAACATGACTTTCAAAACATGAATTTATCAATAATAAGCTTAAGAGCAAACTAAACACTTTGTTTCCTGTATGGAGGTACTTTTGCTGCTTCACAGATTCATTTTGGTATCTGGCCAGCTTTTGGAAACCTTACCCAAATTGATTTTTATGCAGCATCAGAGTCTATGGATAGCTTTAATGTTGCTTATAGTACTGTCCATATTCAGTGTTTTTACTGATGTTTGATGAAAGGAGGAAGAAGCTTTATTTATTTATGCTGTTCACATAAGCAAAAATATTCAATTTCTGCACATGCTTGTATTCAATCAGTTGCATACTGTAAGGCTAAAGTGTCCCTATCTCTTAATTAAAATGTAGGCCTATGAATCCAGCTGTGTGGAGTCTATTTGCCATACCAGTGCTACATAACTTTGAGACTCCTGCAGCCCCAAAGCATGCATACATATATTTTTGTTGTTTTTTTCAGTTCTGAGTGTCAACGAGGCTTGTGTTGGAACCTATGAGAATGGTTTTCTTAGAGCATGAGACTGGGAATCAATGTTTAAAACTTTTGGGTGTGTCATGAAGGCATTTAAAGTTGCCTTACCTTGCTGGGATGGTGTAGAGGAATTACTTGATTTGAACTCAAGGTAGTCGTACTGACTGAAGCCATTTTGAGGGGAATTAGCAGGTTTCCTGTAGGAGAGAGCCAAGGAGCGAGTCTGCATGTCCCCAGTATGAATGATAAGGGAACCATGGCCATGGAACAAGATCAGGAGCCTGACTGCATATTTAAATTGTGAACACGTATGACAGAAAAGAAGGTAGTTGCATCTGTGGATGAAGGAGGCTTCTCCATGAAGTAATCAAGCAAAAGGAATCATGATTCTAGTTAGGTTTTTTCCCTGGTTTATTTCTAGAATGATAGAACTACGCTTGTTTGTTAGGTTTAATTTGCAGTCTACCCTTACCTGTATTGATTAACCATGTGCATTAACTAACACATGTATGGTGAAAAGGTTGGCTCTTAATTAGATAAAAGCCTTTTGAAAATTTTGAGTCCTATTGGAAAGATGTTACTCTTGACTGTATAGTAGAATATAGACTTTTAATATAGGCAAGACCATGTACATTTATTTCATGACAGGTAATCCCATTTATTTACAATAATGGTCCAGATACTATTTTTCAAGTTGCCCACTGTCTGTCTTATAAGAATATAAAGTATTGCTATGAAACGTCCTTTTCCTTTTACAGCTGTCCGACATCCAGGGGTCTGGCCTGAGTGTATTAGTCAAGGGAGCTAGAAATACTCCACAGTTAAATTATGGGTTTTTATCTCCAGGTGGTGCTTGAATTCATGGTTGAAGGCTGTAGAAATTAATTTTGCTAAAGCAAGAAACAACAGGACATTAAGCTACTATGCCAGCTTTAGATGTACGCTTCAAAAATTTTTTGCTGCTCAGCATTATTCAGTAATCTTTAACTCAAATTGCAGGAAATATTTGAAATTCCATTCTAACAATATCCAACAGAGAATATTAAAGAAGCATTAAATTTCAAATGCCTGAGGGAAAGTGTTCTCTTGCAACACTGTGGGCATTTGGATCTCACTAGTATATGCGTTATTATAGTCTAATATTATGCTTTACTTGGTCTAAAATGAAAGCTCAATTTTAATTCTATCTCCAAAAACTTGGCATACTGCAGTGAAAAATAATTTATTTGAATATTGTTTTTTAATACATTGCAACTAACTTTAAAGCTTCCTCATATAAGACTCCCACTATGGCTTTTTGTAATCTGACTCTTTCATTAAAACTTCAAATATACTCCCAAAGACTTATCTCAGTGCTTTCATTGCTAATTTAGAAGTTACAAGATCCCAAAGTTACCACAGAAGTTTTTCTCATTCAATGCAGTTTTTCTCTTAATAAGACAAAACTGTAGAGTACCATTGTAAATATATAAAACACAAAAACAGATGATGAATACACTCTTAAGAGACAGGTAATATGCAAATACAAAATGGGGTTTAATGATCTACTTACACAATTCTGGGCTGGTCAAACCCATTAGTGAACTTAATTCAAAAAAGTGCTAATTAAACTTTTATGTTTTTATAACCTATATATGCCATATTTGATAGTAAAGCTATTTCAGCTTACAAGATTCTGGGGAAAGAGCAGAAGAGTATTTCTAAAAAGTTTAGAAAAACTCTAGCATTAATATATCTCTTACCATATGATTAAATATCTCAGCATTTGGCAGAGCAAGGGCAAGTGGTATGTTTCTGTTAGAAAATTAAGATCTACAGTCTTTAGGAATTTGGATTTTTTTCCACCTACAGCTGACTTTTTTCCTGTTTGCACGTTTGACTGATGTAGACCAGAGTAGTGTCCAGGAAAATGTCGATATTGTGATATTTCATACCTGCTTAGATTTTCATGAGAAGCTTTTTTTTAACAACAGCGTGCCAGTTGCCTGTGAAATTGGACCATTGTGACTTGCCTGACAAATCAGATTGGGAGGGGAACATAATTTAGAGACTTAAAAACTGCAGAGAGAATTTGAAAGAACAGCGTATTGCAGATGGTTTAAGATGCGAAATAACTGCAATTTAATAAATGGTTTTGTCTTTCATCATGTGGATATCAGGATTATGAATATAGATATACATGTATGTCATGCATACATTAACCTATTTGTACAATGTAGCCACGTGGGACATAAATTAGTGAAATTTCATTAGACGGTATCCTTAGTTTAACTGCAGTGCTAGACTCAGTTCTTGCCAAATTGATGTCACTGTTAGTGGAATATCGCAGCCTTACTGCGAGATATGCTGTCACTGCTGGGAACTCCATTGTCATACTGGTGGACACCAGCTTGCCTGCTGAGGGCCACTTATGGCCCCTGAATTAACACATAGCTTTTATGGGGAGCTGAGGCCTACTGCAGATTGCTAGGCTGAGTGTTTTTCCATTGTAGTTGGTCTCAGGTAATTGTACCCAAACGTGTGAGCAAGTAGAGTGAGACGCTATCTTACAGATGCAGTTGTCATTGTATAAAGTCTCTGAGAGATAATTATCTATTTGAATGCACCTCTTAGAAGGCAAGAATATCCACCTCGGGGTAATAACACCATTTTGTTGTGTAATTTTTGGACAGACATGACCAAACTTTTAAGAAATGCTCCTTTAAAGAGTATTTTGCATTTTTGGAGGACACTTGGGTGGTTTATGTAAATGTTGAGCCTGTCTTCTTTAAGAAATGGAAGGCTTGTAAAATAGATATGTTCTACAATATAGAATATATATCTACAGAGGTTTTAGATATATATGTTGAAAGAGTAAGTCTTCAAAATCAGTCTTATTACATGGCTTTATTTCCAATTTTATTGTCAAAAGATTTTGTGTAGTTATATTTCTTTGATAATGTTTCTATTAAGTGACTGTTCTTTAAATAATAGTATAAACAGGAGAAAATGTAAAGCTTAATGTGCTATTGTACAAAGCTATTTCCACTCTTTCATACCTGAGCTGTGTGTTTAAGTAGATGCTTCCCAGTCCATTGTCTTGCCAGGTTTTGTTCTGATAATGACCTGATACAGTGAGTTGTAATGAGTTGCCTACTGCTTTTATCATAAAATCATAGAACGGTTTGGGTAGGAAGGAACCTTTAAAGATCATCTAGTCCAATCCCCTTGCTGCGGGCAGGGGGGGCGCATCTTCCTCTAGATTAGGTTGCTCAAAGCCCCATCCAACCTGACCTTGAACACTTCCAGGGATGGGGCATCCACAACTTCTCTGGCAACCTGTTCCAGTGCCTCAGCACCCTCATAGTAAAGAACTTCTTCCTTATATTTAATCTAAATCTACCCCCTTTCAGTTTAAAACTGTACCCCTTTGTCCTGTCACTACAGGCCCTGGTAAAAAGTCTCTCTCCATCTTTTGGATAAGTCCCCTTGAAGTATTAAAAGGCTGCAATAAGGTCTTTGCAGAGCCTTCTCTTCTCCAGTCTAAACAACCCCAACTCTTTCAGCCTTTCTTCGTAGGAAGAGTGTCCTGTCCCTCTGATCGTTTTTGTGGCCCTTCTCTGGACCCACTCCAACAGGTGTTTGGAGCCCCGCTCCATGTCTTTCTTGTGCCTGGGGACCCCAGAGCTGGACACATTATTCCACATAGGGTCTCACGAGAGCAGCATAGAGGAGGAGAATCACCTCCCTCAACCTTCTGACCACACTTTTTATGCATCTCAGGATACAACTGGCTTTCTGGGCTGCAAGCACACATCGTCAGCTCAAATCTAATTTTTCAGCTACCGATATCCCTAAGTCCTTTTCTGCAGGTCTGCTCTCAATCCATTCATCTCCCAGTTTGTACCGTTACTCATGATTGCCCCAGTCCAGGTGCAGGACCTTGGACTTGGCCTCGTTGAACTTCATGAGGTTCGCATTAGCTCACTTACCAAGCTCGTCAAGATCTTTCTGGATGGCAAGCCTTACCTCAAGCATCTCAACTGCACTGTTCAGCTTGGTGTCATTGGCAAATATGCTGAGCGTGCACTCAATCCCGCTGTCCTTGTTGTTAATAAAGATATTGAACAGTACTTGTTCCAGTACAGACCCCTGAGGAACACCACTTGTTACTGATCTCTGTTTGGACATTGAGCCATTGACTGCAACCCTTTGGATGTGGTTATTCTGCCAACTACTTATGCATGGAACGGTCCATCCATCGAATCCACATCTTTCCAGTTTAGAGACAGCAATGTTGTGTGAACTGTGTCAAAGGCCTTATCTGAAGTCAAGATGACTTCAGTTGCTCTTCCCTCTTCCCACCAATACAGTCACTCCATCACAGAGGGTCACCAGATTAGTCAGGCATTATTGCCCTTTGTGAAACCATGCTGGTTGTCTCTCATCACCACCCTGTCATCCATATGCCTTGACATGGCTTCCAGGAGGATCTTTCCCATGATCTTATGGAGCACAAGGTGAGGCTGTCACACAAAGCAGCATGGTGAATAGGCAGTCCTTCTGTGACAGTCTGTATACATCATTACATGTGAGGAAGCAGACATGGGTTTTAAGTGTTGGTAATTTCTAGATACTGAGGGAGTTGTTTTCGTTTGGAGATGTAATTAATACATTCGAATTGAAACAAAAGTCTTGATGATGTAATGTTAGCGAATGAGGTGCAGCTTCATGTTAGCGAATGAGGTGACAGAATTTATGTGAAAGCTCAGAATGTTCATTGAACACTCTGCTGGCAAAGTCCCATAGCTGTTAGGAGAGCTGTTAACTTCATTACCGTTTCAGGTGGCTGCAAAGATTTCTTCATGTGGAATTCAGTGTAAGATTGGTACTGGAAAACTCATAATGTAGTGCCATTCATGTGTTAAAATACAAAATTCAGACAGATAATGAAATGGTGACGTTGGTGGCAGTTTCCTTTGAGTAAATACTTGGGTAGTAAGCAGATCTTACTCCTCAGGGGACTATTTGATGTTGGAATAACTTGATTACTTGACATTTCATCAAAGGGCAAATTAAATATTTAGATTCCATCACGATCTAGCTGGACTAGCTGTTTTGGCATCTGTCAGTGACAATGTTTAACTTTATCACCTTTATTCTTCTGCTAAAAGGTTTTTTGTTTTCTTTTCTGAGTAGATTTTTTTATATGTGATATTAGGACCTCCCCCCCAGATGGCTTTTTCTGTCTCTCTGCTTTGCAATATATCAAGCTGTATCCCTATTCAGTGCATGACTTAGTAAATTAACTGCACTGCTGTCATGCTTATTTTCTGAATCCAATTGGCAAAACTGTGCAACACATTCAGTTCTAGTGCATAGCTGAACTTCACTGTGGTGAGCATGAAATTATACACAATGTACAAGTCGTTGATCATTCCTTAAAAAGCAGACTAGAAAATATGCTGCCTATAATGTCAATGAATAAATTCCAACTTTGGCATCAGTGTTCTTTTAATATATGTGCTATGCTGAGGTTATTAATCACTCTGAATTCAAGGACCTGAGAGTGCAGATGCTGCATAGAGCTGCAGGAGTGCCGTACCTGTGAAGGTGCTGCTGTTTGATTTTCAGCAGACAGCATGCAGTGAATTTTAAAACTCCCTAGTCATGGATGAACTGCAGTAAATGTCATTTTGTAATTGAGGCCATGCAAGTTAGTTATTCTACATTTCTTTATAACTTAATTTTTTAAAAAATCTCTCTGCTGGGATCAAAGAAATGTTATTATCATGAAAAGAAATAATGCAGTATTTGCGGAATGGGGCAAGGAAGCAGAAGAATGAAAATTCTGCATCTTTTTCTCATGTGTGTAATAACTGTCATCTATTTCATGGACTAGTGTGAAGATGATGCTCTTGGCCTTCTGCTTAAAAGTAAAGGAATAATGATAATGGTGAAAATATTGCTGCTTCCCTTAACATATGAAGGTGGATGAAAAGGAAGCAACACACAGAAATGTAACAGCAGCCATGACTTTAATTTGAGCAAGTACAACTCAGACAAAGATTTTGGGAAAAGAAATCCACAGATAAAAGTGAGAAGGCCCCTAATATTGTATCAGCCATAAAGAAAAGACTTTTGTAAAATAAAGCCTTGTGTAAAATACAGAAATTACTTAACTCTGTTTCTGCCAGCTGAAGCCATTTACTGGTTTTGTTTTGTACGGCCAATGTGGAAGATTAAACTTGTGTGGATGAGTTAATCTAATCATATCTTTTACAGCTGTGGAAATGGAAAGAGCCAAATGTTGCTGCTAACTAGAATGGTCAGTCACAGCTCTCATTTGAGAGAAGATCTTTCCCAATTGCTCAGAATTAGTACATTTTTAAATGATGTCCTTAAGTGATAAATTCTGGATGAACTGTTAAAAAAAAAAAGGGGGGGGGGGGGGAGGGGAGGAATATGATCTTTGTGGTTGAACTCATACTCCAAAATCTGTAAAAGATAAAAATTTCTTTGAAGTGCATGGCATTACAAAATTATAAACACAAGGTCAAAGACTTTAACCAGTTATTGATGCCTAAGTTTACATAAAGGAGTCAAAATGTATAATTTAAGTGTTGCAGTCTGGTTATCACAGAAGGGTATTAGTTTGATTTTCATGGCAAAAGCTGACCTATAATATACTCACAGCGATAATAGTAATGGGTAATGGCTATATTTGATTTTTTAATTATTTTTTCTCATTTTTGTAAATTTTATTTTCATTTTTTTGAAACCATGCAAAAGCAAGAAATTTTCCAGTAATTGGTTGATGCTGCAAAGGCATCCTTGCATGGCCATCTGCAGAATTGTTGTCAAGTAATAGGTTGTTTGCACAGTACAATTGTTTCCATTATATTGCTATTTACCTTTGGTGTAAATTTGAGTCAAATGAGAAATGGATTGGCAGAAAGAGTGGATCAAACTGTTAAATGATTGATAATTAAAAGACATGCACGATGCAGAGAACAAATTTAAGACATGAACACACCACTTGGAATTTTTGAAATTGTCTGTCCAATTCACTTAATTTTTTTTTTTTTTTTTTTTGATGATGATACTAAGGTAGAAAGTCAAGTTTCTGTGAGAGCTCAGATTCTTTTTCTGGGGAAGGGAATAGAGAGAACATGCACCATTTAATGGTTGTTGATAATCTGGGGCTGCCAAACCAATGCTATTCACACTGACATCCTGTCTTTTCAGACAATGAAGTAATATATTGAGGTAATTAAAGACAATTGCTTGTAATAGCAGAAAATTACTATAATAGTTTTGTTTTCCAGATAACAAATGCAGATTTATAATTTCTGTGACCACATCTAGAGTTTTACTACCAGAATTCACAGAGAAACCAGGAATAGTTATTGTTCCATTATGCTTAATGTCGGTGGTATGAATTTAACTCTGTTTTATTTAAAAATAAGTCAGGACAGGTTTCATCCTTATGTTAAACAGTTTAACATAAGGTCATTCTTGGTATTCAAAAGCTTGTTCATGTTTTGTCACACCTGTTGATCGCAAATCATACAGACACCTCGAATGGTAACAAACACTTTTTGAAGGTTTTAAAAGGAGAGCTTAAATTAATCTTGCAGTGAAAGAAAAGCAAGCTTCAAAATGTTTCCACCTTGCTGTGATTTTATCAGGTAACTGCAAGCCTATTAGAAAACTTGCTTACTTGTATGCTGTTTCCTCATGTTCTATGACATTTGCAGGGTGCCTGTAATGACATTTTTTCCTCCAAAATTAGCAAGGCCTTCGCTGGCAGACGCTGTTTTAAAATTAATTTTAAAAATTAATCTTTCTTTCAACAATTTCTTTTGAAACATAGACTGGGTGTGATGCAGCCAAGAGGTACATTGAATTTTCGGTAACCTGGGAAGTTGTAACAAAATGTACAACTTTGCTTATACCATAGGGTTGCTATTCAATTAGACTTCCTTTTTCTTTGTTAATTGTTGTGGCTGAAAAGGTTCATCAGAGTGTAAAGAGCAGTCATTCATATAGAGGACATTCATATCTATGCTTGTTGATCTTTGATGATTTTATCAGTTTAGAGGTCACACAGAGTGAAGCTATATATGCTGTGTTGAGAATTAATACAGATAATTCTGATATTGTTCATACTAATTGTACCATGGCCAGTTTATTTGTTATGTTATATTTTGTTATGTTTTTTTCCCTTGGACTATTGCAAACTTTGTCAGTGTAAATTTTGGTTATGTACGTACTATTGCCTATTTTAAAAACGTTTCACTCATTACTTTAAAAACCTAAATTTTTAAAGTGACATAAAAATATCTGTTTAGATATAATTGCAGCTTTTTATTTAAAGCATTTTAACCATCTCCAGTTTTGCCTGTTAGCAAGGTCTTTTTTATCTTAGGAAACTAAAAGTGAAAGACAAGTAAATGGTTTGAGATTAGATGAATAATTATGTTAATGATTGTGAAATAGAACCTGAGGAATCAAAAAATTTGTGATACAGGAATATCAAGATGGTTTTCTAAGTGCTGAAGTTTTAGATTGGCTTGGATAGGACATGTAGTATAGCGACTGAATTTACACCCCCAGGGTTTTGTTCTCTGGCTTAAACAGAAGCTCAACATATTGTGAGGACATGAAATTGTTTACAGCTTCCCACCTAGGCCTCGTATGTGTGTGTATGTGCCTCATCGTAGCCTTTTGATCTCAAGGGATAGTGCAGATCACTGTCCTCATAAAGGACCGGTATTTGAAGTATTAAGCATGTTTCATTACTGAACTTCTGCCCCTGGTGAGGAAGCTGTTTCTCTGTCCTCATCTCTCGAGTTTCCTGCTGGGCTTTTGATACTGGTTTTGCTGCGGGTTAGCAGAAGGTGCCATTCAGAGGGCTGAGTGCTTGAGTTTGAGTCTTGACAATAAGCGACAGCACCACTAGAGTGGATGTCACTCTGTCAGCTCCTGCTTCTTTTGAGGTTATACAAGTGCAAATAGGGTCCACTTGCAAAAGGTACATGGGCAGAGTAGATGCTCTTTCAGAAGTTTCTTGGTAGAGAAAAAGGTGCAAAAAGGACCGGGAATGTAGTGCATTAACACTGAGATGCACTAGGGGGCCCAGCCTGCATATAACCATTTTCCAAGAAGAAAAACGGGTAGTAAACTGAAGGAACTTCTGAGAAATTGCAGCAAAATTAGGAGGAGAAAGAACTGTCTGAAGCCAACTGGGCTCAAAACAGGACTGAATGTGGAGAAAGGTGATAGAGTGACAAATGCATTCAACCTGAAAATGTAATCAGACAAGCATGTTCCCCTGCTGGAGAAGGGATTTAGCAACTTTGAACTAAAAATCATGTGATTTCTTCCTCCTCCTGGCTAGATTAAAAAGGGGAGTGATGTTTTTAATATCATATCATGCTTAACAAACCATTGCGTGCTGTGTCAAGTTCATTTTCACTATCAGCTCTGGCTAAAAACCATTGCTATCTGTAGTCTAGCCTGAAGGTGACAAGAGATTTGAATCGTTGTAATTAGGCACTCATCATACTGCAAAAAGATACAACTATCTTGATGAATCGGTATAAAAAAAACCCGCTGTGAGTTTTTTTTTGTGGTGGTGGGTTTTTTTGTTGTTTTTTGTTTGTTTAACTGCAGTTGGTGCCTGGGAATGCGAGAGCAGAAATGAGCTCGGCAAGAACTGAGGTGCTTTCCTCAGCATGACAACTATTGTCCTGTTGTCTGTGCAGAAAAAGTTAAGAGGTTTTTGCCCCTCCAAGTGCTTGTTGGCACCTTCAAGTGTTCTTGGGCCTCTCCCAGGTTTTACTTGATAAACATTTTCCTATGTCCCACTTCTTTCTGATTTTGAGAAATACATAAGAATTCACTTTCCATGCTTAAGCAAGAGCTATGAAATGAGTTATTGTTTGCCTTTTAGAGTTGTAGCTCCAGGGCACACTTTTGCTATGAAGTATAAGTGATGAAAAAGCGGATCTGCCCAGCGAAGTCAGGATAGTGGTTGGATATGGCAGAAATGGGGTATAAGGAACTTTATCCCTCTGGGGAAAGGCATTTCCATACACACCAAAATATAGGGTTTGTGACCCCCAGTACAGCTGCCTTGTATTAATAATTAGGTTTTGTTCTCATTTTCTCCTACAGTTTAGAAAAAGTGCAGAAAACATTCCTGAAATACATAAGGCTTTCACCAGGTAGAGGTGCATTGCAATTTTTACCTTTTCTTTCTGTGAACAATGAATTACCCTTCATTCTTTTTCTCTGCAGATACATTACTTTATCTTATCACTCATCCATGCATCTTTCCTCAGAGCTTGGATAACATTCCTTTAGATTATTAAGATGTTAAATTGTTCAAAAATGAATCAGGGAATGGCATTTATTGCCCAGTAGCATGCTTACTGTGCAGTGGAGTCTTGTCAAAACCACAAAGTGTTTGAATTTAGGGTCCAATTTATAAGTGCCCTAGTTTTCAAAATTGAAATGCACATATGGATTTACATACTTATTCCAGGCAATGGCAGTTGGAATGTACCTTGGGGAGTGCGTGGGGCAATAAGCGACTTATTCTACATGACTACCCTATGAACTATGGATCTTTCAGAGTTTTGAAGAATGAGTGTTTTTAATTAATATGTTGTATAGTTTTATGAAATATTTAAAAAATACATTATTTTGCTAGTTAATGTTAAAGCTAAACAGATTTGGAATGTACTGAAAATAGTTTTCAAGCTGTTTTTTGTAAAAACTTACTCTTCTGGAGTGAGCAAATACTAGTTCTGTGGTCATAGAAACTTTCTCTTTGTCTCTATTGAGATTAAGGTTTAAATTAGTTAATCTGCAGTACTAAAATATTAGAATGAACATGAGTTTGCAACCTTATGTATTTAACAAGAAATGTAGCTGAGAGTTTTCCTATCTTCAAATTATGAACTGGAGGTAGAGTTAACACTCAGCTCATAGTATCAGCCATAATTTCCAGAGAGACAACAGATGCATTTGTATTCAGAACACTCTTATTTCCCTTTTTCCTTATCACCTGACTCCTGTAAGCAAAATCTGCTGAGTAAGGGAACAGCACTTTTCTTTGACTACCTGAAGGGACAACTGATCACACAGTGTGCCTTTCAGTTCCTGCATTAATTTTTGGAGCTTCTTCGCTGATTTGATGGATAAGGTAGAGGTCTTAAAATCTCCAAATGTGTATGCGTTTTGTGAAAATCTAAGGACATCCAAATTGCTGTTCCCTTCTCCAGACTCCTCAAGAAAAGGCTGTGACCAGAGCTCAAGGATTTTTTTCTATTTGGCCCTCGATATCAATCTTTATCTACATACTTACTGATTGCTGAGAAACCTTGTTGCTCTGGACCAGCCATAGTGTGCTGCTTTATGCTTGGCTGGCACAAAAGTTGCATGTAGTAGCAGAGAGGAAAGAAAAGGGAATTGAAAGACATGGCTACAAAGTGAATGAGGTGAATGTAATATATAAGGAATTTGGGAAACTTGAGGGAAAAGCAAGGAACCTAATGTGGAGGTTTGTGAATATGAGGATGACATAGTAGCGTTGGGCTTGTAGATCACCAGTCCATAGAAAAATCAGACAAGTTGCAGTGCCATTCACTGTTTGTATGTCCTTTGGATCACAACCTGTATATGTTGTGGCATACAAGCACATTGAAAATAGAATTTTAAGTACTGTGTAATTCTTGTTGCCATTTTGTTTTTAGTTTGATCGCTTACTCATCATGGGCAATGTTTTCTGTGTTTTCTGCTGACAGAAAAATGCTTCCTTGTTCTTACATGTTGATATATTGCTTCATTTAAGGGAGAATGTTGGTGTTGCCGTTAGCACAAATGATGTATGCATTTGCATTTCTGGAACACTTTCAGAGTTTTCCGTTTGCTTTTATCTCCTCTACAGAATGAGAATCTGTTTTCTAGTTTATCTTTTCTGAAGATCAGCATATGTTGTTGATTACAGACTGCAATAAATTAACTTGTCGACTTTTGCCACATTTCATGTTTATATTATATATCTGAACAATGTTGAAGATTTATAGAAGACTTTAAAAATTAATCCGAGATGTAAATGCTTAAGAACTAAAGCTTTTTTTAAAACTGGCTTTTATTTCTAAAAGCTTGCTACATAAAATTGCGTGTCTCTCTATAAAACAGGTTTTTTATTTTAACTGTCAAAGGGTCTTTCTAGTGATTTATTAGACATCTGACTTTGTGCAAAACTGAAAGTAAAGTATATCCTCATAAAACAAAAAACTACTGTCACCTTTACTTGCCTAAACCAGAAAAAAAGAGAATTTGAAAATACAGAGTTTATTAAGGTAAATATACAGCCTTGTTGTGTTCCTTAGTTTGTTTTTAAAGAAATTTGCTTTCAAGTTACTTGCAAAAAAGACTCAAAACCCTTTCCTGTCATTATGATCTAATTCTTCATTAATTTGTTATCTGAAATTACTGAATAAGGTAAGAAATCTGTAAATTTTACTTTTTCAGTAGCATCAGCTGAATGACTCTCTTGTATGTAGCAAGCTGTTTTGTTTTCCAGTTGCAATATATAGAAACAGTTTAGTTCTTACCTCTCTATTCTGTTTTGGTATTCTAGCCAGAACTAACACTTTGAACGCATCAGTGTTTTGAGCTGGAAATATTACCCAAACTCAACTTTTTACATAAGTATACCCTCAAGTTTGCCTTTTAATGTAGTACTTGGTGTGTTCCTGTGAGCTTAAAGTGTAGGAGCCAGAAAGTGATGGAAGTATGCCAAGTGTTTGCACAAGAAGAAAATACCCCTTTTCCATTCTCTCTGAAATTCCTCCTTCAGTGTTATCCCGACATTGTTGGCCTACTCAGAAAGTATCTACTGTTTCTCTCTGTTCTAGGCCAGCAGACAATGTGACAAATATGTGACAAATACAGAACATTTCTGTGTTTCTTTGGGCTTGGTAGAAAATTTTGACCATGGCATGTACGTGTTTCTTGTGGCTATTGCAGTAGTTCAGGGTAGACTTAGAATCACAGAGAGTGGCATATCTCCAAACAATAAATCTGTTATCACATTTACATTTGTGTTGGGATGTGTATGATGCATAATATGCAAAATAGTTGCTTAGGTCTCTGAGCAATCAAGAACACATCATTCCTCTATAAAAACGTGTAAGCATCTTCTTTGTTTTTTGCCAGTGTGATGGTGACATTATTCACACGTCAAATCTCTGTCACATTTGTAGACTGTTGGATGATGCAATGCACCATGCCACTCAGTCTGCAGTGGAGTGCCATCTTTGGACTTTCCCAACTGTTTTCTTAGGCTTTGTGTGAAAGGAAATCAGTCCAACCACTACCTTGGAATTTCTGCAAAGCAAACTGTTCCAGTAGTTGACTTGCTATTTTGTGGTATGGAATAGTGGGAAAAAAACTGAATTACTCTTTAAGTGTTGATAAAAGCAGCTGCATTAAATAGCATACAAGCAAATGTCTATCCTAAGTGAAAGACTCAATTCTCAGAAAAAATACTTATGGCTTCGTCTGAGAGTATGGTTAGTGGAGGTACCTTACGATAAATGCATTGATTTTTGTCTGCAGTTTTTCTATAAATTATATAAGTTAAAGTTAAGTACCGTACAAAGTGTGAGGGAATGAGAATGTCTGAAAACACAGCTGTGCAGCTGAGTATCCTGTACGTTGTTGTATTGACTTCATCATTTTAGAACAACAGAGTCTAGAGAGGGATGTTTCTGTCCTAACCACTTTGACCCCTTGTCAAAACCAGCAGGGCAGAGAGATCAACTGACCTCACATCTGTGAATTTGTGTCTGTTGTTTTGGAGGGGCCATTGTGACTTTTTTTTAATGTGGCTGGTTTTGTGATGTCCAGGTTCCTGAGGTTTCTGTGAGCATGCAGCAGTTTGTAGTCAGCTTCTGAACTGACTTCCTTGCAGAGCCTTCTCTGAATTCAGATACACAGACTGAGATGTAAAGCCGCAGGAGGTGACTTTCTGCCCTGCTGTAGAAGGTGGAGCTGGTCAGCCTTTGCGTGGTTTTAATCTTGCAGCAAGCTGTGGCAGCATTCGGAGCTGAAGGGCTGGATGGAGAAGTTACTGAGCTGGACTTCGTCTGGCAAACCGGGGTGCCCCGTGTGGCCTGCACTGATCGTGTCATCAGAGCTTGATGTAACTGGAGCCAGATGCCTGGTGTGCTTTCATGGGCACGCAGGTATATCTTAAGTTTACAGTGATAGGGGCACTCCGTATTTAGGAAGACTATTTTAGCGCTATTAATATTTAGCACAATAAGGCTTTGTCTAAAATTAATCACACTGTATGTTATAAGGTGCTCATCAGTATCGTACATCATGAACAACAATGGAGTAAACAGATTCTGTTTATTTTTGAAACAGACCTTTAGATTTAAAATAAACAGAAGCATTAGATAATACCTCATGGCAATGTGGAAACAAACTGCATAAGCCTTTCTCTAAGACTAGTTAGGTAATTTATCATCTACTTAATTACAAGATATGAATGCCAAGTGTTTCCACAAGTTTTTTGGAGTGAACTGTTGGATTCCACAAGAAGACAACTAGGCCAAGTACTTTTAACGGCAAATTTAGTTTCTCATAAGGAATAAACCATTTTCAGTCAAGCCACCTGTTTCCCCTTTTGTCAAATGTCTTGGTCTGAGGGCTCACAGAAAAATCCAAGGAAATTTTTTCAGGGGTGTGAAGGAGCATAAATTGTTTAAAAAAAAAAAAAAAACAACAACCCAAACAACAGGCATTTAATTAATGTTTCCTTTTTTTCCTGTCAGTCTGTTACATGTACGATTTCATTTATGTCCTCTCAGATTTTAATAGATTTCAAGATCATTTTTCTGCTTGATTTCTCTTTAAGTGGTAAAAGACTCTGAAATTCTAACAAAAATTAGACAAGACCTTTCTGTGTGTGACACTGTAACAGTTTTCTGAGAGGAAAGGTGGGGTCCCTTCTCCTGTTCTCCCCCTGCCCCACCGCCTTCCCCGTCCCCCAAATAGGACCTTCCTTTTGGCCTCGGGCAGTTTTTTCCCATTCCTCTAGCTTTTAAACTTGATTACATGTCTCTGAATGCAATTTAAGGGATCCCTAGGCAAGGGGTAGGTCAGACCTGAGAAAGGAAGAGGGTTGTTGCTCCCTAGGAATGATTTGGAAGTTTGCCTGTTTTCTCAAGGTAATTTTCATCTTTTTAAAAGCAGCATTTAATTTTTTCTTTGTGTAGTTTTTCCATTTGTCCTGGAATGTCCACCCCTAAGTATTTCATAAGTTTCCTTGCCTGTTGAAATTTAAAGAGATCTTCTAATTGTCTTTTCTTTGTCGATGGAGTT
>NW_010527246.1:21788-61278 GCF_000687285.1 Phaethon lepturus
TTTTGCCTTAGAATTTGTCTTAAATTCAGCCACTTTTTCAGAGAGCTCAATTTTTCTTTTTTACTATGGGCAGGATTGACAGCCTGAGGTTCTTTACTGTAATTATTTCTTAAACTGTCCTCTAAACTGGAGTTGTTTTGTGTGTTTTGGCATGGGGCAATTTAGTACCTCTTCTGCATGTGCTTTGAGTTTGATATATTATCAACTAGCAAAGACGCGAGTCTAGTGCGGTTGTGTTAATGATGCTAGCTGAGAATTCAGCCTGTCTGGTTTTGGAACTGTGGCTTTTAAGATTTTTAAAGTGTTTTTAAGGTTTTTTTACGTATTGGAAGGTAGAAAAAAATGGCTGTTACCTTGTAATGGACATTGTGATCGCCTCTTCCAGGCCCCTGTTTGCACTCAACCTGAGTTACCACGTACCTAGCTCTGAGGTATTCTCAGAGAAATATTTTGCTGTTTATTCTGTGAGAAATTGAGAATAAACAGCAAAATCCCAGCAATAGCTGCTGTGGAAGCACAAAAGTGCATGAGAACATTGTAATGCATTTAAGACTTCTTTTTTTTTTAATGCATGGAAAGTGTCACAAGTTTCATAAATAGGGTGGTAAGAAGTTCCCAGAAGTGTTGTTTGTTTTTTTAAATGGCATATGGTAACTTGGGTTGAGCAAAAACAGGGGCCTGGAGGAGAAAATTACAAAGTCCTTTACAATGTAATGGATATTTTTTCTATTTTCTAACATATAAATTCTAACTATTCTTACCTTGTTAGGATTATCTTGATAACAAATAAACTGTGCTGTTCCTGGTAATTTTTTTTTTCCAATGCCATTCTCTTGCACCTCTATTGGTTCATGCAGCCCCTCTGTCACTCTTGTGAAAGAATGACCATGATAGGTTTTAGCAACATTTATAAAGTTGGTAGGGGTAGACTTCGCTGTTCTCAAGGTAAAAACCACCATTTATTGTGAGTCCATCATTTGGAACGTCCTCTTCAGAACATTGCTTACTAAGTACAATCCTAATTCTTTGTCTTTAAAATGACAAACTATTTATGGCAGTCTTTGTTCTAACGTTGCCACATGAGAAGCCTTCCCAAACATACTGCTATACCTTTTCCACCAAAGTGGGTTTTTGATGGGGTTTTCCCCCTTCTATCTGCTGGTCTTCATAATATTTTCTCCCTGTTCTACACATGATTAATAAGAAAAAGTTGAGCCTTATGGAGAAGGGGTCGGATTGAAGTGAATGGAAGTAAGAAGAAGCATTTGCATTTACAATGTGTGTTTACTGACTTGCAACAACATCCTGGAAGTTTCCCATATCTGCCTGTTTGCTGGCATATGTACCGAATTTGCTTAAAAAAATAGTAATAAAATAAAACTTCCTTATGCAGTTCGCTTAAGGTAAGTTTCAATGACATCTGTATTCTGGCTCTTGTGTTGATGGCCACGATGTTAATATCAATGTAATTAAAATTTATTCCAATACAATTAATATTCAGTTGATTGTATTGATATCAAAGTTGTCTTTGTGTTGTGCAACAATTCTATTTAAATTGACTTAAAGTCAGTCTTTCTCTTGATTGTAACTTGCAGACAAAAAAGATTTCAGAAAGCTTTGAAAGAACTTTCTGATGCAGGATCTAATCACAAATCAGTTTGTGATTAGATGAAGTGTCACGAATTTATTAATGTGACCATTAAGAAGAGTATTGTTATAGCAACATTAAATTTAATCTTTTATCTCTTTTTCTCATGGGGCAAATAATTATTTGCTAATATATTAGCAGATTTGAAAATGGGAATTTCACTGCACAACTTTGTTTTATATAAATATAAAGGCTTGCATGTATTTACAGGCAAGAGAATAGGTGCTACTTGGTCTCCATGAAAAATGCTGGTTTATGAGAGATAGATCAAGAACTGAATAGTATGAACGGGTGCTTTGAGGCTTAAACTGAAACCAAGCAAAAATGTGCAGCCTGCCTCTTTTGCCTATAATAGGGTCAACATTGGGATCCATGATCCCTTTGATCTTTACATAAAACAGATGAAAATGCATAAATTGCTTCTAATCAGCGATGAATTAAAGGAAAATAGCCTCCCGGAGGACAAAGCACCCCAGGCACCCATCAACAGCCTTACCAAATGACAGACCCGGAGGAGACTTCAAAGCTGCAAACACAACTGCCAGTGAAATCCACCAAGAATCTAGATGCCATTTGAAAAAATAATAATTTTCACAGTTTACAAGTGCCCAGAACTCTCTCTTTAAGAAAAAGTGACAGAAACACAGTACATGGACTTGCTTTTTAAGCTGCTAGATATTCTTTTTCTTTTACAAGAGTTGATAAAGGCACGACTTGCTTGTTTAATTTAGTCCAAAAATGTGTTCAGACATGACAAACATTGGTAATTTTTGTGTCAGGTAGGGTTTACTCAATTTGAGTGGCATATTGTTTTGAAGCTGAAGTGTATGTTTTTAGTGGAGGCAGATCAGACATTTATTGTAATTGCTTCCTTGGTTGTTATCCATATTTGTCACTGTGAACTCAAGCACAGTTAACATTCCTCAAACTGCAGAAGAAGGAGGAAATGTAATGAAATATTGGGCTTGATCTTGGAGGTGAAGGAAGATTTGAGGCAATAATTCTATTGTGAACAGTTTTCTCTTTGTGGAAAAAAGAATAATTTTATCCTGAGTTAAATCAGAATTCAGATCCTCTTCTAGCTCAGGTAACTTATATAAATACTGTTTAGATACTAATATCAGTAATGTTAAATATAAGAAATAGCCTTGAGTAAAAAATTTTAATTGCTGGGTTGTTTCAAGAGAGAGGTAACCTAAACATAAAATTTTTACTTCTTTTTGTTAGCATTCTGTTTATGAGAGGATACCAAAACTGCATTTAGCATTTAAAATTAAGGATAGGGAATAAACACAATTTAATGGAGTACTAAAGTACCACTTTTAATAAAGACTTATGTAGTCCCATCAACATAAATATTATATTAAGAAGGATTTAACTTGCTGACAATTGTATACTTTGCTTAGGTGTTGTGTACAGTATAACATTTATATCCAAGCTTACATAAATTTGAGAGTCACTTAGACACATATAAAGAACAAATGACATTTCCAGATATGTAACTGCATATGAAATTGTTCAGTGGACTGAATGTTTTGCTGTAGGTGAGGTCAGAAAGGTTGCCTAATTCTTTGTTGTAAGAACTTATTTTCAGTTGCTTATGACTTTAATTGCTGTAACTGAAGTATGTGTTACGTGTTTGTCTTGGGCTATTGGGTTTTGGAAGAAGAAGGCAAAAAGATTTTGTGAGTCTGTCTGAAGATGAAGCTAGGAAAAATTGCTGGGGGCTTGCTTTCTCTTAAATTTTTTTTAAGGTTTTTCCCACATCCCGAAGTCACTGGTATCTCTATTCTTTGGAGCAGACATTTTAAATTAGGTTTTGGAAAATTGGAGTTTGCCTATGTCTTGTGAGACCCTCAGGTTCAACAGTTAGCTTTCCAAAGCTTGCATCTTCACTGAATGCACTTGTCTCACTTTTGGGCCACTGACCAGGCTGCACGTGAGCCTTCCTCACAGAGGGAGAGAACGAGCAGAGATTGAGTCCTGGCACAAGGGACACGGCTGGACTGCCTTTATAAAGACTGATCAATATCTGGACTGACATGGCATAAAGCCAAAAGGCAGAGCAGGAAGTCTGCCTTGTTCTGTCAGGTGGGATGAGAGCTACAAAAAGAAGAGAGAGTGAAATCTGAAACTGGAGAAAAGTAAAATCAAATGTCTTGAATAAAACTGAATGGCCTGTGATAGTGCAGAGCAACAGACTACCCAATTATGGACTTTTTCCTAGCATGAAAAAAGAGGTCTTTGCCACAACTTACGCAGAGAATTGTTCCCATTCCCTTAGCTTTTGCTCTGACACTTTCTGCCTAGCAGTTAAACCCTCTCTAATACTGACTCACACTTCATTGACTGATCAGTACATAAAGCCTAGAAACAGTCACTCTTCCCTCTCTGAGCACTTGGAAAATTGTGGCAGATAACATGCTTGAGCACTGCTGTTTGGTTCTCCTTTCTTACACTTTTGGTCACCGTGGATCCTTTCAATTAGGCTGGGCCTTGTGTTGTTGGGAAGTCCGTGTGTGTCACACCCTTGGTGAAGAGAAATCCCAGTTCACTGCGAGTGAAAGTGAGTGGTGGAATACGGCAGTAAAGTCATCCTTCTGTACGATACTGAGTAGCACAAGTACAAATTGATACTGCTAGGCAACACAAGCATGCTTCTTTTTTAAGAAGGAGCTCATTTTCTCAAATCCCCTTTCTAGATGCAAGGAAGTTTTGGCTATTTACTTCATATTTGCTATGTAAATCTACTTGAAAAGGAAAGATGATGTATGATCATCTGCATTAAGCAATCAGCATGATGGACTCATCAAACTCAGCAATATCTTCAGGCTCCCCTTAAGGTGGGAGCATGCATTAATCAACCAGACAGAGTGCCAAGTGCTGCTACTTCTAAACTGGGGCTCCCAGGGGCATGAGATGCCTTAGGGATCTGATTCACAATCTGGGACAGTTTACCTTGGGATGGTTGTTGTGGTTATTGCACTGCCTCTGCTTCAGGGACAATTCAGTTTCTTATGTAGCAGCTCCACAAATTACAGGTTGTCAAGTTAAGGAAAACTGAAATTGGTACCAGCGTACCATTGGCACTGAGCTGTACCTTGCATCAGTTTAGAACTATGAAATACTCATTTCACAAGTAGCTAAACCACCCTACAACTGGGTGAGAACCCCTTCATCCCCAAGAAGAAGAGAATTAGGTGGACAATGGGAATGAGAGTTATTGTATCTGTCCTGTGATAATCTGCCCTGTTTAAGAATTGGCAACCTGAACTAGAGCAATTGTATCCTTTTTCTTCTCCCTCAATCTTTCAGTGTCTGCATTCAAAAGCAATGTAGATGAAGAATAAACAATTTTATGCCATGAGTACTGCAATACTTAGCTGTCCAGAGATGTCCAGTGATGTCCAGTTCACCTTCTAGATACACTCTCCAGCAACAAAGATATTTTTAAAGGGATTTATTTACAGGAATCCTCTACCTGCAGGGTTTTTGCAGTTGGGATTTTTCTGCTTATAAAGGACCCAAACAAGTACTTGCCGTTCTCAAAAACTTTTAAACTTCTTCAGATATAATTAGATTGTTTGTGTTGAATAGGAGTCATAGCTCTAATGCATGCAAATGCAATTGCATTTTGCATGCAATCAGTGACAGTTCTTTGCAATTATGATGATTTGATCAGGAATATGTATTTGGTTGTTCTGCTGTTTCACATTTTAGGAATTGGGTAGTGGCAGTTTCATGTGAAAGGCCGTCATCCTAGTGGGGATTTCTGTGTAGTCCTTGCCATGCTTCGTGGTTTCACTATACAAGCCCAATCTTGAACACCTTTTAGTATAACTACTTGTCAAAATACCATTCTTTTTCTTCATGATCACCTTTGTCATCATCATCACTTTTGTTAGAAGTTTGTCACCTTTATGGCCTTTCAGTCCACAGAGATGGAGTTATCTTGTGGCCTCTGTGCCTAAATTTGCCTTTTGATTTTCATCTGATACAATATACCTCATTTTTCTAGGCTGTGACCAAGCAGTGCAGTGAATGTAAATTTTCAGATTACCTATAATCCCATTTTATTTAGGAAGGACAAAAATGTTTGTCACAGTCTTCAGTTTGTTTACTCCTTTGCCTTCAGCAGTTGAACTTTCATTGCTCTGTCTCCAGCTTCCGTTTCTTCAGAAAGAAAAAAAGACGAGGAAAAAGCTTCTGTTTACCTGCCTATAACTTAGTGCAAGCTATTTGAGGCTTGCAGATGTGCTGCTGCTCTCTTGGCCTCCCAGAGGAGCTAGCATACAGAAGGTTGTTTCCCCTTCCTACCATGTGGAGGACAGAGAAGGGGCAGAACACGAGAATAAAGTGTGCAAGCATGGTTCAGTTTGTGAGGAACATCTCACTGTGAGATGCCTCTAGTTGTTCCAGCCTCTGCTGTTTATAAAGTTGAATCATCCCAGATTATAGTCTGTCACATTAATGTAAACTGTGACTGGTTTTGGTTTCTTTAAATATGCCAGGCTGTAGCTTGTGGTTGTTCAGAAGCTCTTATGCAACGCCTGTGGTGTTGCCACGAAGGGGGATGAACAGTGGGTGAAAAGAACAAGTATCGATGTCTCAGGGTAAACCACCTCTGCCCAGTCAAAGCTTTTAGATAGTAAATAGAAGATAGGCTTGCTTGGTGCCACTGCCCACTTAACTTCTGCTCTGCTGGGGAGAAACAGGAGGACTGTTCCAGTTGCCTTCTAAGGTGTCCTCTCCTTGTGGAATTGTTGTGTCCAACTGTCTCCAGCTGGAAACACCTTACAGATACCAGCAGTTCACATTATATCTCTCCTGAGAATAGTTTTAAGAGGCATCTTTTTGGAAGTCCTGCCAGCTGACACAGCTCTTGTTTTGCTCTTGCATCACTACCATAATTGCACTGGTAAATTATTTGTAGGGATGCCTGATGAGCTCTGGTTCAGGGAATTGAACTGATTTTAAATTGAACATTTTTCTTTGTATGGCCTTATGAACTGTTGTACCAGCACAACTGGAGGAAGATCAACAGCTCTGGCATTTTTTAAAGAGGGTCCATTTTCAGACCCTCTGAGCTGGGGATCTGGGTGTAGCAGCACAGTTGTTAATGATAGTTTTGTGCTATCTCATAGTGAGCAAGGTAGTGTTATTCTTAAGGTTGAGAAGGATTTGCAATCTAAAGAACAAGTTGGGGTACAGGTTATACAACTAATTGAACTAATGGAATCTGTTCTGGAATTTTGGAGAAGACTGTAATGGACCCTGTTACTGCCCAGTAGCATCTTTTAACAGTAATATTAGCAATGACTTTTCTGCCTTCCTGTTTATAAAATGCACCCCCGATTTCCCCCTTAGCTGTGCCTCCCATAGCCCACTGACTTGAACTCCTGGAGCTCCCTTGAAGGTGTAATGCTAAAACTTTTTGGCAAAGGGTCTTTTGCACACATTTTTTATAAACTGCACAAGAAGGTTCTAGAAAACCAGTGTTTTAATGATACTGGTGACTCAAAGGTGTGTGGGACCACTAAATCAGGGGCCTCAAATACTATGCAGTGATATTCTTTGTAAATATCTGAGAAGAAGTGTAGGTATTTTTTGATACAATTTGCCTTTATGGATTTTGCCTATATTTATATTGAGCAAATGTGACTTGAGTATAGCTACTTATTTAAAAGGTCTAACTGTTTTTTGAAAATAATGTACATGAATGCTTGCAGGAGTTCAAGAAGAAACTAGCAGGTGGAAGAGTAGAATAGAGACAGGGATTGCAGCTGAAGCAAGGGTTAGGTTTGTGAGGAAGAGCATAGGTGATGGAAGAGAAATATTAATCATTTAGATTGGGAAAAGGTGGGATTGATGGGATGGAAATATTTCTACACTGCAAGTCCTTCAGTATTACAAGAAGGGCAAAGAATTTCTGCACTATATGTTGAAGGTGAGGTCTTGAAGGAGAAGTCTTTCTAATGTGTCTCAAGTTGCTTTGACTACCATAGAATTAAACTAAGATTCAGGCATAGAGACCATATCTCTGCTTTTCTTCACTAGCACTAAGCGTTTCAAAATATATCTGTTACCTAAAACACAGTACATGAGAAGTGTACTTGGGATCAACTGTGCCTGTAATGGAGCAAAAGTTGTTGGGGCTTGGGAACTCTCATTGGGGTCCTTGTTCTGCCTCCAGCTTCTCAACCAGTCTCCTCCTCAAGCAAATTGGGAAGGTTAATCTGGTATCCAGTGTGCACTGGACTCAGCCATTATGGGAACAATATCATGTTTTAATTTGAAATGCAGGAGTCTGAAGAGCATCCTAAGTAAGAATGGGACTTCTGTGGATCTTACTTGCTGAAACTGAATTTTTTACTGAGCAGTTGTGAACAACATGATGGGTTTTTTCCACCAAAGGATTTTTTTTTTTTTTTTTTGAGGTCCAGCTTAGGTATAGCAGGAGGTGTGTTTCTAAGATAAAGATCCACCGTGCAAAATTTCAAATCGTTTCAAAGGAAAAGTTAATAGAGTTTTAAGCAATTGAACCGTTTTTGCTGCAAAGAAAAGTCAACCTGGTGAACATTTATTTGTATTTCAGCTCACACAGATGAAGTTTTGCAAAATTATTCACAACTTTAACTACATTTGTAAAATTAGTAAGGTGGTTTGACACTTCTAAATGGCAAGGCTGCCAGGCTGCCCGTAAAAATAAAAGACAAGCTTGGGCACTGGGTGATACATTTTTCTAATATGATAATGCTTGCCTTTAATCTTTTAAGTAAACATTTTTTAGGACTTACATTTTTACAGGAAATTTACTTTCCTGTGTAGTGGTTTAAAATACATATACATATAGTTCGATTTCCACTTAACCAACCACTTAAATTCTGCTTTAGAGACAATTTTATTGACTTAGATCTCAAAACTGGTCTTTCATCAGGACCTAAGCATATCTTAACTAAACTAAGAATATGCTCAGAGAGATTGTATTGTAGTAATTTTGGCTATGAAAGACACAAATGCAAACTGGCGGAAAAGGAGATGAGTCTCGTTTGAAGGAAATGTGCTTTCATTTAAATAGACATTTTTCATCAACTGTGAATGAAAGGAGAAAAGTTGAGGTCAGTGTAAGGATTGAAAATTGGTATTGTAAACACTAGGTGGAGCCATTGTGTAAAGTTGTATTTCTGTTAACTTTCTGAAGTCAGTGAAGGTGAAAACGGTGATTAAAAGCTTGTGAGAAATGTGGACAGAGAAGTTAGCAGCTGCAAATGAAAGATTTGTAACACAGGATGAATGAGAGCGTGCCTGTAGTTCTGGTTTTGTGATACGCAGAAGGAAAAGGGATATCTCAGGAAAGAACTGTGTGATAAATTGTTGTGTTATTTTTACCTTAAGTCTGCTTGCAAGTGTTTTCCATTTTTGGTTTCAAAGGGGGAGAGAGAACTTAACTCACACTGTGTGAATCTAGGAGCCATCTTCTAGCAGCTTTATATTGTGAATATATCAAAACAAGCTTCCCTTGTGTTACTTCAAATACACCCTAAAATGCCTTAGGATTAAAGCAATCATCTGTAATACAATATCTGTGGCTCATCGTTGATTGGCTGAAAACATGAAATACAGCTTTTTTTTTTTTTTTTTCTTTCTTGGAACAGTCAATGTGTTTCCTTCGTTGTCTACTTTACCAAAATTCTGCATTCCTTGTCTAATCCTGAGATATTAAAATAATTAAGTGGGATAGTCACAGTTTCACTAATGAAGCATAATTGAGCTTTGGAATACTTTGATATTAAAATGAAAAAGAAAACATAAAAATGGCTTTGCTGAGCATATGCACGTTATTTCTATGTATTGCTACCTGTTTTAAGCAGCAAATGGGGAACTTGCTTGCCTAAGGACAGTTGGACTGTCCTGCTAACAGCTTTTTTAGCCTGCAGATCAGCTCTGCATATCACAGAGTATGTGCAACTGTTTATTGGATCTGTGAGGAGAGTTAGCTCTAAACAAAGTAATCATTATAAATTTAAGATGCAAAAATTTGATTGCATCAATGTAAAGTGGTCAAAAGAAAATAAAAGTTTAGCAATATTCAGATCTGGTTGTTGTATGTGAATGATACATTTTTAATTAACTTGTTGGAAGAAATGTGTTTGACTTTATTCAGCAAATGCTATAGAATGATTGTTCCTATTGAGTCAGATAAAATACGATTTCATGTGCTTTGTTATTTAAATATATCAGGTCCTAATAACAATTTATGTGACCTAGAAAACACCAAAGAGTTGGCATCAATTTTTAAATTCCTTCTTTCTTTCAGACCAAGAACTCTGTTCTGTAATAATATCTTACACACAGGGTTGCTTATTATAGATGTTGCATGTACTTTAAGTGCTGTGCAAAGCACCTCTCCCATGTAATTACACAAACATATTCTTAATTAATATGACTTGTGTTAGTGTGGTCGAGCAATGGAATATTTTTTAGGTGTGTGTTTTGCAATCCTTGAAAGAAGGTTGACAAATGAGGAGTGTGGTTACTAAATATCGTATGTCTCATGAAGAACTCCTTGGAAAGGACAAAGGCCAGGACAGCCATGAGACTTATCGCAATGAATTGCCTTGAAAAGCCCTAAAACACGTATTGATGCAGGAATTGCAGTATCCCAGGCTCTTCCTGATCCTTAAGAATCTGCACAGACAGGTGTTGTCAAATATGTAGAGCACTTGGGGGAACTGGAAGAGTTTGTTTACTCCACGTGGAGCAACTTGACTATATCTAACTGAAATGCCTCTCTGTAACTTCAGTATGCTAGAGTAACATATTTTGTGTTCCCTGCTTTTGTAATATAACCGCTGAGTATCCTGGAGGTAGGACCTACAGTGCAATGTTATGCTGCTCAGTTCCATGCTGTGGATCATTCTCTTTTTTACATATTTATGTATTTTTTTTCATATGTCAGTGCCTGGAATACTTGCAGAAATTTTAGTATTGGGAATGAAGTTGGAAGACTTTTATATGGTTCTTTTCCCTGTGTCCATTCCATTTTGAACTGCTGTAAGGCAGCACAGAGCATATATCATAGATCATGATAATCATTAATGCAAATAAGTTTGTGCACGTGCATGTGTAGTCATGTAGAGAGATGGTTTTGGCTCCATGATTTCATAAAGCTTTTGATGTTGTGGCCATACAGCTAACGAAGGCGGAGGAGCGGGTAGATGAATAGAGTAGTTACTTCCCCAGGACATTTATCTGAAGCAACTTTATTTGGTGGAGCGCTGCTTTAGGGGTAGATCAGCTAGTTGCTGATATATATGGGGAAGCAGAGCAGTGTAATGATGCACAACTTGGATGACCAGTGGTGGAAGCAAATATTCAGCATAGCATAGGCCACTGTCCGTCTCTGAACTTGCTCCAGAGCTGCCACAGATAGATAGGGGAGTTCTTGGCAGCACCAACAGGCATTTTGCCATTACCGTCTGAAAGCTCATGACGTTTGCTTGATGCCAGTCAGTTGCAAACTAGTTGAATATTGAGAAATCAACTGTTGGGACTGTTGTGGAAATTTCCGATGCTTTTTGGGAGGAGGCTGCTGTGAAATGCAGCAGCAGTGTGGACGTTTCATAAATAGAGTGCTCAACATATTTAAGTGGTATTGGGAAGGCAAAGGTGCCTATTCTCTCTCCCCTTCTCCTATTACCCTCTACAAATAAATATTCTGATGGGAAAGAATACTTTATAGGAAGCCACAAGAGGACAGCATCAAGTATGGAGAAATATACTTAAGCCCTCCAGCTGGTATCAGCCCTCCAAGCATGTATCATTAGGGGAGCAGGTCAGAGGAGAACAGATGTCAGCAATTTAGTCACTACAAATAAACCCCTGCAAGGTGTCTTAATGCTGGACTACGTTGTCTTGAGGCAGGTTCGCAGGAGGTGTTGAAGACTGTGTTAAGAAAACCACTGGACAAACCAAAAAGAGATAGCACTGCTGCTGTTTATCAGGATGGCATCCCTCTGGGGATGCAGCAGTGGAAAGGGAACACCAGCTGTGAACCATTGGGAAGGAAACGCTGGACGTGGCAGTAGGCATGCCAAAGTCTTTGCCTTTTATTTTCTCTTAATTTGTAGGTGTGAGAAAGACATCGCTGCTGTAATGTCTGTGTTTCTTTCTCATCGTACTGAAGAGAGACATTCCTGGTTGCCTTACAGCACTTTAAAGAGAGAGGTTTCAGCTAGTCCACATAGTCTTGGAGCTGTGGAGGGTACAACAGGTATGGCTACAAGACCTGCTCAGATGTGAAGCAGTGCAGTGAGGGATGAAATGTGACAGGCTGCATGAAGAATAGGTAGAAATGTGTCTGTAAAACCAGAAAACCAACAAACATTCTCTATAAAATTATTCCTTTTCATTTAGAGTGACATAAAACATCAAAAGTTCAGCTCAATTAAAGTATGAGGACATCACTTCGGGGAGGTCAGCTTAAGTGCCCCATCTGCTTGAATGTCTTTTTTTAGACAAACCCTGTGTTCTGTTGGTTGCCCTTCCTCCTAGATGTATGGCTTCACTAGAGCCATACTCATTTGGCCGAGTTTTCCCATGACTGCTCAATAATAGTACAGAGGGAAACCCACAGAGAATTAATCCAGTCATGGTTGTGCTAATTTCGAAAGAAGCAAGTGAAAATAAGGGGAGTTTGTAATAAATGCAATATAAAACCTGTTTACATGACTGATTCTCCTCCCCACCCCTGCCAGCCTGACCTTACCTCATTCCAGATTCCCCAGTTCTAGCTGAAAGCATTTTTGTGAAGAATGCTACCAGGAAAATTCCCTTTTTTATCTTGGCTATGAAAGCATTGTATGAAAGACCTTTCAATGGAAAGAGGGAATCTGTCTAAATGTGTTGCTGTTGAAAGAGGGTTGGCTTATAGTCACATAGTTTTATGTTCTTAGGAGGACTATACATTTAATCTTTGATCTAGAAATTATTTTAAGAGTGCATATAAACTAAAAGAAGTTCTATCTAAATGCACCATCTTCAGCTCCAGGAATAACCAGAAGGATTGTGGTATTTCTGAATGAATTTTCTCAAATATGGTTTCACTGCATAATTTCAGGGGGTTTCCTCTTATCTTCATTTAGCTGGTATATTATTTGCAGATAAAACACTTTGCACAGGCTCCATGTAAATGATTATTTGGTTCTGTATTCAGAGAGGAAGTAGACTGTCCTCTTTGAGGTTATAGTGCTAACACCCAAATAAACTTTTTCTAGGGAAGATACAGTCAGTTGGGTATTATACCTGACCGATTCCAGTCTGATCTCCACGAACAGTCATTTTAAGGAAGGTAAGGTAAATCTTCGTGTATGAAAAGGGTGTTAGTGAAGATTTATTTCCCAAATTTTAGCAAGTGAATATCGTTTGAAGCAGTTCATTGACTTAATGGATTGAGGCACCTCTGAAATGCATCAGAAGCTTCAGAGAGTCTCAATATAATAAAAGGTCAACACCATTTTAGATCTTTATGGGCAGTTGCATCCCTCAGATAAAGAAAGCACTTTTGCATGTACTTCAATACCAGTGATGCCAAAAATTTATAAACATGAGCATTAGTGCTTTGCTAGTGCTTTGCCAAAGCAAAGCATAGCTCTGGTGAAGAAGTTGTTTTGGCAGTTTTTTTTTAAGCTGCCATGGAGCTTGAAATGATGTGCTCATCTAGGCAAGCAGGCTTCTAAATGTAAAAATAGCAAAGGTATATTCTTGCAAGTGTGAGTTGAAAAGATGAAGGAAATGTGCTCCTCTTGCCCCCCACCCCACTTCTCAAAAACAGAAACAGAGGGCAGCTTCTGTTTCTGATCCTGGAAGCCCTTCCCAGCTTCATATTTTCCTAGTTGATGTAAGAAACATCCTCCACCATCTTTAAACAGTGATTCAGCCACTGCTTGCAGAGGCTTATATTGCCTTAGCTGTATTTTGTCTTTCCATAGGGATATAGGATACTTTCCAATTCTTTCAGACTAATGACTTTCCTAAATACTGTCTTTTCTTCAGAAGTGTAAGTAAAAATACATGCTGTTCTTAACGATACTGAATACTGTTCAGCCTGTGTATCATGTATTTAACTATGAGACAAATCAGACTTAAAATATATATTATTTTTGTGAAATTAACTAAACTCAGCCTTTATGCAGTAAACATGGACTCTGGATAATCTTTTCAATGAGAATAATGCAGACATTACACCCATTCTGATACATAGAAGATGATCCATGGGGGAAAAAGATACATGTGCGTAAGTCAGTTATTTGAGAATGGAGTCCTTAATTTCTTCAGGCTCTATAAAAAGATTTTTGGCATCTGCACATATTTATTTTAGAGATATAGGGGTAAATCTTCAGCACAGAGCATGGGGAGTTAACCATGGAACATTCATTAACGTTAATGGGATTTCTATGGCTAATTCCCCACACACTGGCTGAAAATTTAGCCCAAAGAGATTTGAAAAGTGATGTTGAGAAGCAAGTTGGTCGGTTAGCCTCATTACTTTCATGTTATTAACTGCTCTATCTGCCACTGGCTTTGTATGGACACTGAGATATTATACTTAACAGTTAATAATAAAGGACTGTATCCTAATACAGATTCTAGTGTGGAGGTAAAATAATGCAGTTATATAAGCAAATTTGGGGTATTTTCAGGAAAAAAAATCTGCAAAGCCATAGCATAAAAGAAAAAAAAAATACTGTCATATTTTTAGACAAGCTTTACATTTCCAGTATCTCTACTACAGCTTTAGCACCAGAAGAAAGTACAACTCTTTTTTCTTTCTTTTTTTTTTTTCTTTTTTTTTCCAACTTCCTATTCCACTATCAGTATCTAACTTCCGAGCTGGACAGCTCTGAGCAGGGGGTTGGACCCAACTGACTTCCCAGTTCTTGCAGCCTAAATTATTGTATGATTTGGACTTAGCATAGCATTTTTCTTAAAGCCTTTTTGGACTAGTTTTCTTTTGTAAAAGTTAATTGAGATAAGATAGGAAAGTCAGTTTCTGTTTATCTTAAAATTTTGAAGAATGGCTAAAACCTGGGCAAACGTAAAAAGCTATTTCATCTACGAAGTTGAATTGTTTTAGAAGGAAATACAGGCACAAATTTTAAAAGTTTAACATATTTATGCTGCTCTTTTTTTGTGTGTTAATGATATGCAACAGAGAATGCGTGTGAAATGTGAATATGTGTGTGTGCATGTGTATATTCACATTCCTGTTTCTCTTAGCAGTTTCCCTTCCTTTTTAAGGGAGGTATTAAATTGCTTTTCCAGTTGTTATTCAGAGCAGTCAGTAGCCAGCCATTAGAGGGTGCTTCTGCACCAAGGAGCTCTCTCTTCTTAAAACACAATTTAGTCAACTTTAAGTATTTGTAGATTTAATGAAGAATCATTTTATGTTTCCTAGAATTACTCAATTTCTTCTTTAATTTGCATTGCTTTGTGGAGTGCTATTCTTGGAATTCAGAGGATTAAAATACAGATAACTAAAGGTGATTCAGAGGGTGGAATGATTCAAAGCCGCAAAATTACTACATTTTGTAATTGTTAATGTAAAAACAAAAGAAAATATACATGGACCCCATGCAAGTGAAAAATGGTCTGGTCTCTTAGCAAATTAATTACAGAGGTGAGCATCTGTGCTCTATAGCACTTGCTTACAATATTACTGCCTCTTTTAGAAAGAGATACGTTCATTATAACTCCACTACATATATTTGCAGCAAGAATAGTAAAATACATGCAGTTTGTAAATTTCTGCCATTGCTAGTAAAGAATTAAAAATAAAACTCTCAGTAAAATTAAGTATTTTTTTCCATTAGAATCATCATATTTCCTCATTCAGTAGCAAACATAAAAATGGTATGTCTTTGCTGTAAGAATCTGCAGACATCAGAATAGGTAACTGGTTTTATAGCCATTTATCCTAGGAATACCATTTTAAAGTCTGCATTTCTGACCCAGGACATCGGTGCAAGGTGAGTGAAGGAGAATGGAAATAGGAAGATTTCTAAGAGAAAATTTGCTGTTATGGAATCAGTTCCTAAGACTGACTGAATAAAAGTCATTGAAGTTTGAAAGTGGCCCATAATACAAAGCAGTGCATCTCAGTTATATGCCCAGTAATGTCCAGATCATGAGCACTCAGCAAAGAAATCTGCCACCTGCAAATTTTTGTCAAAGCCAGCCCATGGAGATGGCGATTCTGAAAATACTCCTCCTGGAGAAGTTGGTACCTCTTTGCACAGATTTTCAGATAGTTGGGTTGCACAGATTTTCAGATAGTTGGGTTAAGGATTTCTGATATCCAACTGCTTTTGAGAGATGTCCAAACTTCCAAAGGCCTTCTCCAGTAAAATGTTGGTTGACAGCTGGAGGAACTGGCACTGATCTCAGAAAGGGGAGGGCTAAAAATCTTCTTCAGGACCTTCTTAAGAAGCCATATAGCCTCCTAAGCCTTAAACAGAAAGGGTAGCAAAATGTCCCTTCAGGCATAAGTATCCATGTTTTTATTGCATCTATATATGCAATAGTATTTTTTATTGCATCTGTATATGTTGATATGCTCATAATACCATCATTGTATTGAGGGCTGCTGGTGCTGCTGTCTCCAATTTTATATACACATCACTTAGGTATCTTTTCTGAGGTTGTAAGGACCCTTCTTCTCAAAAGGCAGTGTTTACATTGCAAGAACACGTGGAATTAAGATCGCTGAATCTCCCTAACATCATACGCCCTAACAACTTGGGAATTTATTATTTGCATATATATTTGTCATATAAATTCCAGCATCAGTGGGTGTGCTTTATGAAGATGACATGCGTTGTTGTATAAGTAATTTGATTCTGATTTTTCCAAGAGGTTATACGATACTTATTTATGTTTCTTTTAGCTATTAAAAGGTGTACATTTTTTTCTTTAGTACCTGAACTGTCTAGTTCAGTCTCAAGTCTTTTTTTTCTAATTAGGGAGTAGAATCTAGCCAAAAGTAAACCACCTTTCTTAAGCATATTAAACAACAGAATAATTGGATATTGTGAACATTGTGTTCTTTCTATATAAAATTTGGGGCTTCTGAATGAATACACAGAAACACTGGCAGCATATGACTTCTTTGAGGATATTAGGCATTGAAGGTTATGTCATGTGTGGTGTCGAAGGTAATTGTTCATAGATTTTCAAAGAGTTTTTTACATTAGACCTACAACAACAATGTAACAAGCACTAAGGATTTCTGTAATGTAACAGTTTATACAATGCCCTAATCTGATAAGTGTGTTTGGTACTATTCTTGTGCAAATCATAATAGTACTGTAATTTGGAACAAAATATTAATGCACACACTCTGCTCAGTAGGAGCATGGAGCAGTCGACCCAGTAGTAGTTTTTCCTCTGAGTTGAATGACAACAGGATCCAATTTTAAGTTACAAACTTTTGTAAAATTAGGTGGATGGACTTTTATGCTGGTCGCATATTTGTAAATCACTTGTTGAGTTTGCAACTGATATTTTAAAATTGGAACGAGAGAGGTAACAATAACTGGTTAAATGAAAACAGCGAGTCTGCCTAATCTTATACTTTAGTAAGCTAATTACAGCTTCTAGTATTATACTTTAGAACTTTAACAGTTTTTGGAGAGTTGATTTCTTCAGTAAACATTTCCTATATTAGCAAGAGCTGCTTTGTATTGCTTTTTTCCAACAAGTATCCTAAGTCCATCAGTTAATGATGGGAGTAGAGCTAATAAGCATAGTCATGAAAAGAAAGCATAGGTGATCAAATATACTGGATATGCTGATCCATAACTAAAGATAGTAAGGATGCATGTATTTTGATTATGTCAATCTTGTCTCCTTCAAATCTGTCCACTGGGAAAACAAACCTGATATACAGCTGGAAAAGTAAGACACTAAGCCTGAAGCCAGCTAGTGCATCACCAGTATTATCTAAAAAACCAGATGGTCAATTCTACAGACAAGCAATTCACATTTCTCTCTGTAATTCAACTATACGTTGGGAAGATGTTACAAACTCATTGGTTGTTTCTAAAGTATTAAGAGTTGCCTAGAAGTCCATTTTACATTTAAAGATTGTAAAACATGAAATGTACGAATTCTACCATTATTCCAGTGCATTATTTTACGGAAATTAAGGACTACTAGCCTACATTGACCAGAAATTAGAGCAATTACATATATTCTTTCAAAACATGAAACTGGGGTTGGTGAATGAAATTACCTCTACAGCAGTGTCAATGTCTAGCATATCAAATAAAGATGCTGTAATTTTCAGCTTTTTGAGGTGGATGAAGCTGATCATAAAATGACACCTAACAGTTTTCATCCAGTGAAATGGATGATGGTATTATTAGCAAGAGGAGTCTTCTTTAGGAAGTGTTGGATGATACCAGTTATCTGTGTCATCGCTTGCAGATCCTGAAACTCAATTTATCTTTACTGTAAATACTCAAATTTACAGGGATGGTGCTGTCAGTTACTAGATCCATTGTCTTTGTTATAGGACAGGTTTGAGACCAAATCTGTTTTAAATACTGGTCAAAGGCAACTGCAGGTATCTTATTCACAGCTTGTCCTACTCTGCACATATAATAGGTAGAACAAAGCTGCACTGAGTTTTCCGTCCTTGAAATGCTTGTATTAGTACTGTAGTCAGTTTGGGTCCCCTACATAGTCAGTGGAAAGAGATTCAGCCCATCAAATTTTTCTTTTATGCACATGTTCTTCGACAACATTTAACCACCGTGGTAGCCAACACTGTCATGTGGACGTCTGTCTTACAGACAGCAGTCTGGCAACCAGGACAAAAGGCAAGATTACCTTCATTCTTGATCAGCAAATTCAGAAAGACCCCATCCCATTTGGCCACATTCAGATCGGTATCACTGGCAAGAGACAGGAACATTTAAAAGAGAAGCTCATGTAGTGAGTAAACTGGTGAATTAGATGAGCATCTCAAGTTAATTCTGTTTGGCAGGAAGAGTTTCTATTGGTTTTGGTAACTGGATTGCTTAAATCATCATTTTTGTTGTAAAAAATACTCAGTTTTGGCTTGATCTTTCTCCTCTCCTTGTCTCTTCTCACCCCCCTGCCCCAATTCGTTGTTTGTCTCATATTGTGGACTGGACCTATTTTGTTTACATTTTTTTATAAGGTAGATTTCTGAAACTAGCTGTACTTATCGACTAAATATTTTACTCTCCTAAGAGCAGTAGAGTAGTTTGTAGTTCAATATTAAAATCTGTGTACATTTTGTTTTCTATATGACCCTACTACTCAACACTCAAATGTGATTATGAAAATGTTTAAACAAATGCATTTTTTTCTTCAAGGTTGTTTTCCCTAGTGCATATCTGCATAATTAGAGCATAACATAAACTATACTGTGGCATTATAATCAGGAATTAATTATTGTAACATGAAATTTTAATTTTTTGTCTTTCCTAACTGCAAAGGTGAGTATGGCTTAAAATTGAAAAAATATTAGTCCTTTTCATAGAAACCTGTTTGAAGATCATAAAGGAGTACAAAAGAAGAAAAGCTTTTTGTTTGTGTTTGCAATCAAATCTTTCTTAAAAGGAAGTCTGACACACAGGCATTGTAGGTTTTTTTAATATTACATTGAAGAAAGCAAGATACAAGTCTCACTGGATTAACTGGAATTCAAGTATAGCAGAAAAAAACCCATATTTAAAAATAAATGCTCACAAGCAAGAAGCTCAATGAGCCTTGCAAATGGCTATTCAAAGGTGATTTTCAAATATTAGTGAAGTTTAATTCATTGCTTGCCTAATTTGTTGCCTGCATCAAAACAAAACAGAAGACATTAGGTCAACATAAAGAAGCTACAGAATGGTTTGCCATTTAAATAATTTTCAGTAGAGGAGTACCAAAAAATATATTTAAAGATGTTGTAAGTCTAAAAATAATCAATCTGTTTGTTCTAGTAAATTTAATCAGCTCATACAATGTAGTCAGAAATACATTTCTGTTTTTAAAGACAGCTTGTGAACTTGCAAGATTTGTCAATCAGATCAATGTGTTTCACAACATGCTTTTGAAAATTCTTTTAAAAAGTACTCAGTTAACGTGCATAGTATAAAATGTTAAAGGCAAGAGCTGTGTGGTTCAGTGAGAAATGTGTCGGTCAGGTACATAAAAGGAAAATTAAATAGATGTTCATGCTATATTTTCAGTGCTGCACTTAAAAATTAACTGACATTCTTACAGATCTGGTTAGTAGTTTGATCTCTAAATCTGAAATACTGCATAAAAATGTAGAAAAACCTTATTTGTTTAGATGCAAGTATAGTTAAAATTCAGATTGAACTATGGTTAACTCATTGCTTTGGACTTAACTATTGTTCTGATCACTGTTTATTTAATAGTAGCAGCCCATGCTGCAAGGCCAGTTGATGAACTAAAATGCTTATGCATAGAGGCGTAAGTGGAAAGAAACAATTCAGATCTGTTGCTGTCAGTAGCACTGCTGTAAACCCATACATTTACATAATTAATTTCCAGTGTGAACTGGTGGTGTTCTCAGTTTAAAGACCTGCTGATATAAACCTCCTTCCTTGCAAACAGGAGTTGCAACGATGGTAGGGCAATGGAGCAAGGACTTTTCCTGTACTTCAGTAATTCACAGGTTTTTTCACCTTTTGATGCTCATTTCTGCTTAGCTTAAAAAAGAGAGATTTTTTTGGCTGATGGTAAGAAATCACTGCTATGAAATTTTATGACCTACTGACCTTTAGTATTGAAAAAATGGTTTACTTACAACAACAATCACTATCTAAAAGAATAGTGTAAAACAGTTTGACATTTAGTAATTACCTTATGTCATGTGTCAGCACTGGATATCTGTAGTTTGGATCACTTATCTACTATCTGGTTTATATAAAGGCCTTCAGGGTCTTTATCAAAATGTGTATATGAACTTTTCAGTCTGTGAAGTAAAAACCCAGGTCAATTATATCTATTTTCTTTGACCTTCTTAACTTTCACACCCACTCTGCCCGAGAGTTGTTACAGATTGTAATACTTGCCTGCAGTATCAATTGGAGAATGATTCTTAGCTTCATTAATGTTGTCAGAGGTGTGGCTGATACATAAACTAAGTACCTTCTTGACAAATGGCATTACCTCCCTCAAATTCATTCCGGTTCACTGTTGTTAATCTTCTTATCTGCTCAGTTAATCAACAGAGTGTACCAATAATACCTATTGGAAGTGTGTTTCTGAAGGTAGGAGAGACAGTAGTGTGGTTTGGGCAGTAGGCAAGAAATTGGTTCTGATCCTGTCATCATCTTGGGTGGCAACTCAAGACAACTCAAACTTGTGCCTTGGTTTTGACACAAGAACAAGCAATTAGGTGGCAACAAGTTATCCCCCCCATAGATTTCCTGTAGTATTTCTGCATGTGTCCTTGAACTTCAGCACCCTCGACCTAGTAGATAGAGTTTTAGTTTAGAGCTCAGAGGATGAACTGGGCAGCTGTCTCTCAGCCAGCAATCCACATCCTGAACAATGGCCTGCAAGGCTTTTTGCCCACATATAACTAATCTATTTTAAAATAATGATATCTCAAACACTGGTGCTTAATATAATATAAACTAAGTCTGGCAGCAGTTTTCTATGGTTACTGCTTAATGACATGATCCTACTATAAGCTTTGCCATGATGGTAAAGGAACCCATCGCTGCAGAACCAGTTGCAAGATCAGGGCCTCAGCATTCTGAATGCAGTGAAAATAGTTGAGTACAAATGTATTAAGCACAAGATAATTGCTCAAGAAGTAATGTTAATTGATATCAACTGGAGATAAAATGTTTGTTCTGTTCAACAGCATTTACAGAATTTCAGTTTACTTAGTATGTGTCAAATAATCTTAATGTTCTTAAGGAGCTATATGTAAATTTTACAGTTAAATATGTAAATATCTGCAAGTACGAAAACTCGGTAAATATAACTGTCATTGCAAAAAAAGAGGATTCTTTTCAGACTCACAAAACACTAAAACAAACTTTACAAAAATTAATTCAATGGAGCATGATACAACTTCACAGCATATGGGAATAAATTTACAATGTATAATTTTCTTGCCAGAATTCTTGAGTTATCAGATAATGTATTTCCTTTCAATGATTATTCTGCAAGCCATATTTAGGCCTTTCTTACAATAGAAGCTTCACTGTGTATTTCAATACAGAGTGCTCTTGTGTGTTATTCACCCATCTACAAAATAGTTTTCCTATGTAGATTGGGGAAGTTAGAATAAGGAAAAGAATTTGCTTCATTCATATGTTTGGCAAAAATATTCTGAGTCTATGAAGTCTGAAGAGAAAGAAGGTAGCACTGAAGTGAAAGAAAGTAGCAACAGTAAATATTTGCCTAAAATAGTTACTGTTGCTGTATTTATTAGCCTAGAACTTAAGATTTATGATAATTGAACACTTGTTATTTGTGTTAGCTGAACATATTCTTAAATCAATATCATAATATGAATTATTATGCACTGAGTAGATTTATAAGAGCATGCCTGTATTTCTACTTCTTAAAATCAGAGCTTGGTCTTACGGACAGGGGCTCTGATTTTCATTTATACTACAAAATCTGCACTTCTTTTCTCAGTGGAAAAGGGATTTAAAGGAGAAGTAAATAAGTAAGAGAATAAAGCCCATTGCACTACTTAAAGATAACAAAGATCGCAGGCAAGGAGTTTCAGTCCCAGGAGTAGTAGTTGTGAGGAGGGGCTGACCTAGGCTCAGAAAAAGTAGCTGAGGGGAGGAAGGGTTTGAGTTCAACAAGCATCTAAGAAAAAGGGAAGAAGAAGAAAAAGAAGATGAGGCCAAGCCTACTTATATTGCACTGGCATACTGCAGTGATGATCTGGGATCAGAGGGGAGTTGGTGAGATACCAGTGCACCAGCTGCAAGAGGTCTAGTCATGGGGGCCAGCAGAGCAGAAAGAAAGGGGACTACCAAAGCCAGCTTACAGTTGCCATTACAGAATAATTAGTAACCCATTTGATACAAATTTTATCAGGTCAGTCTTTTGCTTTATGTAGCCACAGCATTTTTCATCTGATCTTGCATGACAGAACAGCATTCACTGTTGTGGTTAACCACGGTCTCAGTGTAAATGGGACTCTGACCCTGACTGCAATTTATTATGCACTGCAGAGCTTCTATTTATGAATCTCTGCATCTCAGACTTTGCCAGTGCAAAGTGAAACATTAATACTAGAACCTCTACTTATCAGAAAATTAAGTTAAATTTCCACAATTAAATGAATGAAATGTTTAAGAATGAAGTGAGAATAGCTTATTTTCTGCATAGGTGACAGAACTGCTAACCTGGGCAATCCAAAGAAAGGATTTCACAATGGGAGGGTAGATCAGAATGCCATCTTTGCACTCGTTTAACTTCTAACCAAATTAAAGCTATGCCATTCTGCGCTATTAGTAAAATGTCTTAATTGTGAAATTTAAAAGTGTTGAGGCTAAAAATTCAGAGCTGATCTTACCAATGGACCCTGTGAGCCAAGGCCTTAAAACCTGATCAGACTCCTGTAGTCACTAGATTTCTACACAGGAGCAAGAAACTGTTCACACATACCCATTCGCACGACTTGCTCTAAACATTTTGGGCCATTGTCACAAAGGAGAAGTAGCCTGCTTACTCTCTTGTATCCATTAGTGAGAAACAAGTATGTTTGGCAATGTCTGTATGGCAATTCGTTCACCACGCAACAGAACTAAAGAATTTCCAATGATCTCCCACTGCCCAGCTGACGTGTGCTTTGTGCTTGTCTCTTATGCGGTAGTGGTATAGCCAATATATACAATACATGCTCTTCATGGTCCCCACATCTGCCCCCTTTCCCCCATCCCCTGCAGTCTCAGACCCCCTCTACTTTTCCTTACAACCTGCCACCCTTCCTTTCCCCTCTCCTGTCCAGTTCCTCCCAATGCCTGCAGGACTCATGGCTACCATGCCACCACTGTCTTCCATAGGCTGTGCACCCTTTGTTAGATCTTCCAGCTTGGCAAGAAAATCTACAGATTTCACCAAGAAAAGTGATTAGGGGCTGAGCTATCCCTATGTGTCCCTCAGTTCTGGTACTAAGACGATCTTCCCTCGTGCCCACCTGCAGATTTGCACAGCATTTGCAGGAATTACATATTTTTGAGAATTTTCTGAGAAAACAAATTGGAAGATTAGATTTAGCTTGATCAATGGATTAAAAAATTAAAACGGTTAGACTGACACACAGTCATCATTTTCTTAAGAAACCAAATTAAAACTATTAATATACATATATAAATTTAGCAGTTTCCTTTAATGGCTATGCTATTGACTTTTGCTGGAATAAATTGTAGATGTGAAGGAAGAATCTGGATTGTTTCTGCTTAATGCTAGAATACAGAATGAAGTTTTACACATTCTTGTGATTTTACTGACTTTATTTTTGCATGTGCTTATTGTACACCAAACAGGCTGTGGCTTCATACAGTTGTAAAAAGTGGGAACCTATCTTGTGAGATTGGGAGGATATGTTGCAATTATTACCTATGGGCACATGACTGAGCAAAAAGATTTTACTGGTTAAATGAATAACTACAGTAAATTTTAAGTTGATGTAGCTAAAAATAGATTTAAAAGGTAGCATGTTTAAAACTTCATTTTATATGCTTTACACAAAAAATGTTGTATCAACTCAAAGTGTACAGCAAGTAGCTACTAATCTAATATGCATAGTTTGATCTAAACTTTTATCTTACAGAGTCAAATACTATGTTTGTGAATCGTATCTGTGCTGCAGGGAGTTTCTCTCCTTGGTGAAGTAGAAAATGGTCATGAAGAGGAAGGAAAAACAGACAATGATTTCTGCTCCCAATATTATTATATCACGGAAACATAGAATAAATTGTAGGATGGCTTGATGACTTAACTTGTTTGTTGAACACTTAGTGTCTGAGTTCCACATCAGACATTAAGAATGAGCAGGAGCGATGCCACAGATAGGATGTTAGCATTGGAGGGGTGGAGGAAGGGAGGCAGAACTGAGATTGAGGGTAATCTCTTCTGGAATCTATAGCTAGAAGAGCTATTGTGTAATTAATCTGAAGTCAAATGAAAAAATACATACTTTTCTGAATTGGGAGTCCATTGTGGCTATTACGTTTTCAATTTTTCTGAAAAAAAATTAGACCTGTAGAACATGAAAGCAATCTGGAGTAGGAGAAAACAAAAGGGTGTCTTGTGCTGATTCTTATAAAATAATTCCTGGTATAGTATTTTTTGCCAAGAAAGTATGATACCATGTGAGTACTGAAAATAGATTCTGCAGCATTTTCTATTTGAGAATTTTGTCCTATAACATCTGCCCAAACCCACAGCTGAAGAACCTCATCCAGTACATGTACACATGTTATTGCAGTAGCTTTGTAACTTTACTGTGGCATAGGGGTTTCTGACTAGCTTTGTATTTTACCTTGTTCCTGCTCCTAGGGGTGTGTTCTAAACTACTGCAGTATTTTGGAGAGGATCCCCCTTGTTTATTGCTCTTTTGCTAGCAACACTGGATTTCTGGCAGTGGATTTCAGTGGAATAGGCAGATGGTCATCAAATGCTATACTAGAGCCTGGCAATTACAGCATTTGCTCTTAGAGGGTCACTTGGGATAGTGTTGTGACACTGAGCCATGCCTCTGGCATGTAAACTTCAAAGTTCAGATAGTCTGTTGTAGACAGCGTTTCCTATTTTCTAACTTGAGGTTGCTCCTAACGTGTTTTCAGAGGTCCATGTTCTTGGGATGCACTCACCTCGGGAGGCGCGCATTGCTTTTCACAAGCACACCACTCTCCCAGGTAACTGTACGGAAAGAGGAGAAATACAGTATCAGTGCCCTGACTCACTCATCCAGTGTATAGTTCCTAATTACTTGGTATGACAGCAGCTATACTGAAGGTGTCAGAATGGACCCTAGATATCACTTTCAGCATTTGTTGATGTTACAAGGTGGCCAGATGGTTATTTTCTGTATCAGTGGTTAAACAAAGATTTACTAAACTGAGGATTTTTTTTAAACAAAGCACTTCTAACACAGATGCTGGAGCAGGCTAACTATTGCAGAACATCTCCATTTGTCAGTAGGCTTTTGCAACCGCCAAAATATCCCTGCCTATTGTTTGTGGAGATATTGTGAAAGCAGAGAGTCGGTGTTGCGTGAGCCAGAAAAAGAACCAACTATTAAATTGAATTCAGTTTTACCTTAACAATAGGGTTATTTTATCCCATTTTTCCCAAATTCTGCTCAATTTTAAAGCAGGGGGGAAGAAGTCCTGAATGCTCAATGGGATGAATTTTTATATTTTTTCATACCTACCTCTTTGCAATAGCAGGGCCCAGCTCATGTAGTTAAAGAAATGTTATGAATTCTGAGAAGCACTTTTTAAAGACAGAAACATCCCTTTGTCATCATCATCCTCATCCCCATTGTGCTGGAATAAAATGATGTGGAAAATGTAGTTGCATAACGCTTGAAAGTTGGCCTGTATTCCTTCAAAAGGAACTACAAGAAAACATAATTCCTCTGAACAAAATATTCAGAGTTTACAATGCCATATTTTGTTACAGAAGCAAATTTTCTCTCTCTCTTATTTTTCTTATAAACTATAACTAAACTGAAGGTATTTCAGATTAGAATGTTGTTAGACTGAATCAGTATTTTTGGGGCTGACGGTCATTTTCACTGGCACAAAAGTAACCAGCATTCAAATACTTGGCTGGTTTGTGGGTGCTCAGAGTCCAAAGAAAGGGAGAAGCAAAAAGCTGATCTCAAGATTAGAATAATTGAAGAAATCTCTTTTACTTTTTTAGGCATATGGAGAATTTTGCTTCGGGTTATTGCTTAGGTGCAGAACTGAAATGCAGTTCTTGAGAAGTCTTTGGGTTTTTAACTTTTTTCTTACAGAGGTCCTTTTTTTCTCATTTTTGAGGGTAAATTTTTTAAAAGTACATGTCTTGGACAGTGAGTATTAGTGCTCATTTGCAAGCTTCCTTCTGTTTTTTGCCAAAGTTCCCTCCGTGTCCCTGACACTCAGTGAAAAAATAAGGACTTGAAAGTTTTCTCTGATCTGTCACTTTGGGAGGCCCACAGCAGCATTAAAATGTTGTGGGATAGCTTTATATTCAATAGGAGGACACAACTAAAAGGGCCCATGGAACCTACATACAAGAGCTTTGGAGTAATTTGGGGAATTTGTTAGATTATTTGTTGTGCCAAAGTCTGCTAGTCATGCCTTGTCTTCCGGGCAGATGTGCCTTCTCTCCAGCCGAACAGATCATCTGCCAATCAAAGGTTTGTGGGGTTTTTTTCAGTCAAACTGTGATAGGATTTTGAGAAGTTCACTCAATTTGATGGCTTCCTATTGGTGTGAGATTCTGATCCAGGATCTCTGGACCTTGGGGAATGCAAGTTTTGTTTCACTTGCTAAAGTAAGAAAGGAAAAGAAAAAGAAAAAGAGAAAACAAGTAAGAAAATTATAATGTATAATCTCCTTTTGCTGTAGCCCACATGGAAAATGAGGGCCTGCCCTCATCCATATTTATACCGAAAATGGTTCCCATGTTCAACAGACCACCATGCTAGTAATCTTCTTGCAATTTTTTTTTCCAAACCTCATTCTTGCCCAAGACAAGAGTATATTCCATTTACTAGATGTGTGTTGTGAGGTTTTATTTTTTGCACTTTTTTTGATAGAACTATGGGATTTAGTAAGCCAGCAAGACTTTTTGTACATTTGGGGATCAGTGTAAAGAAAATGCTATTTCCACTCAGTGCTATTTCAGTGGATCAAAACATAGATATTAGCTTGAGTGATAATTCCTCAAGGTCTCATACCTCTGCTGGGACTATGATAGCTTCCTTGATGCTACCTGAGATTCTTGCACATATTTTTCATCATAGCACTCTTGATGTAAAGATCTGATACTCTATGTGATAGGAATTATGCAATCATCTTGTAATTGGTTCATTATCTAGATGGCACTAATGGAAAGGAAATCAAGTGTCCACTTAAAAAAAGAAAAAAAGCTCAAGCACAGTACCATACCAACAGTGGTTCTTAAGTGTGCTGTATTTGTGTAAACTCCCCTTCTGAGTCCAGCTTTCAGTGGATTGTTGGGTTTAGTGAAAGAAGTGAAAGTAATTGGTCTGATGACGCACTTGTAACAACAGCACTGCAGGAAATTACTAGGGTTACTGTTGGTTGCTGTGTCCCAGAAGATTCCCAATGCTCCTTTGAAACACAACACATCCTCTTGTGTTGTATTCAGAATGGAATTCTGATGGATTGTTCAAAAAAACACAGCAAACTGTTTTTAACTGTAGTCAATGTACATAATATTTCAACTCATATTTTATATGCTTCACATCTGTTGTTTTGTCAGTTTTAATTGATTTAATGTAAGTGCTATTTTTTATTTAGAAAGACATAATTTCCTATATTTAACACTATAACTAATGTCTGCAAATATCATGTGTTCAAAACTGTTTCTTGACTGTATTGACACTTCAGTGTTTAAAAAATACACTACAGTGTTTAAAAAATTTGGCCTGAAAGTCAAATTCTCCTATCTAAGCCTGGTCTTCAGGTGGCTTCACTTTTGCCTATGTCAAGGTAATAACCATACGGTAAAAATAGATTACAATGTGTATAGGAGAAGCATCAAGCACAAAGTTATTTACTTTAGTGAAAGGAGCTGTAAATTTAAACAAATGTTGATTTGTCTATGTGTATAATAGACATATATACATTTCATATCCTATTCTTTCTCATGCATTATTCATTGTATTGTGTTTGAAAACTACAACTTACACATTACAAAGTGTCATTGGTGCTAGGTTCTTCTAGCACTTAATTTCCAAAATACTTGCAGTTTCACTGGTGAGAGAGGGTAATTAATTTGCTCATGAAGTTTCTTTCCCTCTTTTGATAGTGCTAAGGCTCCGTCTGCCACCAGATGTCTTTCTGCCTGACTGAGATGTTTCTGTGGTCTTTGAAGACTAACTTACATATTAGAGGTAACCTGTAACTAAAAAAAAAAACAATCAAAGCTCGTTGATGAATATTAAACTGATATAAAATTCCAAATACTCAAATGAAGTGTTTTTTATACTTAGGAGAAAGAAAAATTAGGCAGCCGTATGATGTTTGAACTTGGTCAGCTTCTTTGCTTATCTCATCATGGAAGTGGAGCATCCTTTCAAGTAAAAAAAATTATGATTATATTTAATTGGATGTGTTTTCCTTTTTAGGAAGCTATGCCCTACTTGACTGTAAGCTTTAGTTTAATGACTAGTTTGGGTGAATGAAGATCTACAGTCAAGTGATTTGCAGAGACATTGTGATTTGTACTTAACAAGAAAATAAAAATTACTGCATGTTCTGAGTATTTTGCGTGATTACTTGAAATTTTATAGTTACAAGGATATATTTATCTTACTAATTGATTGTTCCAGGAGACACATGACTAATTACTAGCCATGTAGAAATTACATTAATTCATCTTGCCATTAACTCATATTGCTAAAATATAATACTAAAAAAACACCCACTGGTATATAAGTGGACCATATAAAAATATTATTTATGACACTTCATGCCAATTGTAGTGTACATACTGTTGTTGAAATATTATTTTGAGTAGTATTGAATATTTAGTTGAATACAAATTAATATTTAGTTGAATGCAAATATTGACTCAATATGTCTTGGCACCCCATCTTTGTGTGAGAACTCTTCTATGACAACAGTAATGTAAAAAAAAAGTCAAAAGCTGTATTTAATAGAAGTTCTATGACAACAGTAATATAAAAAAAAAAGTCAAAAGCTGTATTTAATAGAAAAGTCTGATGGTTTAAGTAAACACATAGTTGTGATTTATTGTAATTAAAGGTGTACTGTGGCCTACAGTGCCTATTTTCCACCTTTGACCTTCTTGCTTCCCCTCTGTCCATTTATTCATTGCGTACAAACCTCATTCTAAAATTCTGAGGCAGAAGGGAGGACTGCTGTCTTCTTTTAAAAGCTGCCTGCCATTGCAGTGCCTTCCTACATTCCTCCCAGTAAAGAATTTCTCCCCATGGTATATCCCCATCCAAGTTTAGACAGACAGATGTGGTGTCAAACTCATTATTTTAGAACAATGCAACTTAAAGCCATACCTAGATCTACTTGGTGGAGCTTGCCATGACACACCTAAGTATTTACTGGTCAGCCACATCAGAAACTGGCTGGTGTGGCTTGCAGTCCCGCTGTACCTGAAACATCCAAATTTCTTTGCCATGGGAACCAGATAGACAATAATACCTATAGATAAAGAATACTGGATCCTTTGAAAGGGCAACTTTATACGTTCATGACTCTTAAAAATCCTATTGTCTTTAGCTCAGCTGTTCAGTCATCAGAAAACGTTTTAATTTACTCTAAGGTGCACTTTTCACCGTGATCCTTACCTTTCCTTGTGAAAGAACACAAAACATGCTATTTACGAAGGTGGTAAAAATAGCTTTGCATGTTGGCAGCTGGAAGAGAATCAACGTGTACATGAAGGAAATGTCAGCTCCAAATAAGGACCTGTCACATTCTCCTTCAGCTCTTGCTTGCTGGTTCTTGAAAGTCCTACTGGCATTCGGACTATATGCTGTAGTTTTTCCACTGTCGCTTGTATTGTGACACCTATTGCTCTGCTCCAGCTAGCAAAAATTGAGATGCTTAACTTTGCTTGCTAAGTTGTGTTTTATTTCCAGCGTCACATCCATAATTAAATATATTTATGTTCAATTGCATAGATGAAGATATTGGGATCCACCAATACTATGACAAGAAAGAACCAGGTAAAATATAAATAACTGTAACAAAAGCTAAACAAAAATTCCAGATGTTCAATCTACGGTGACACAGGCTATTCGCTCTGAAAAACACAACTTTGAATTTCTTGTTAATAGATGCCTCTGTATTCCTATAGAGGAAGGAAACACAGAAAGATATTTTCTCTCCCGAGTTACGTCAGAATATTTAAAAGCTTTTTCTTCTGCAGAAGGCAAAAAATTGGGAAAATATTTATGTAAAAACAACTTTTATGTCATTAAAAACCTTAGTGGGAGTTTATATGCTAAATTCTAATATTTTATGTTACATTTTATATTCTATACAGCCTTTTCACAGGCCACAGGATACCAGGGCACCGTACTAACATCACTGTAGGGGACGGTGCCGTCCAAAGCCGCTATGGTAGTTCGGTGTCTGCTGGAATCCCAGCAGAGGGCATTGTGAACGCGTGAGAGTGCCAGCTCTGGCTGCCTGCGTCCCTACCTGGTATCTGAAATGGCCATTTCAGAGTGAACAATCAATTTTCTTTATCTGATTAATCCTGTTAATCCTAGAAGTTTCACGATGGGCCAAAAGGTCTGTTCGGCTAGAGTTACTTCCTCTTTGCGGCCAGGTTAGAGCGGAGGCTTGTGTGGGCATCCCGCGGGCTGAGGTTCGTGGTTAATACGCTGCCTCCATGGCTCTGCTGACAGACTGACTCAGCTTCTCTTCTGGGTTCAGTTGCAGCTCACTTCACTATCTGATGAGATTGGAGGCTCAGTAATGCCAGCCCACCTGTTGGGCTGCATAAGCCTTTCTTTCACTGCAAATTTAAGATATCTGACTTACAAGGTGAAAACATTGGGGCTGTCTTAATTTTTTGTAAATTTCTGTGTCTTATCAAACTGCGTGAATCTTCTCTGCAATATTAATATTTGCTGACAGCAGTCGTAAGGATTATCATTCATCTTTTCATCCTTTCTTTCCTTTAGCATCACAGATGAAGCATGGTTACTTAGAAGAGAAGCAAAAGCTAGCAGAATGTAAGGATATTTTCTGAGTTTCTTGTTACAGTAAAACCAAGTTATTAATTTGGATTGATGGTGCCCCTGGAAAAGCATTAAAATAATCTCAGACTGCTTCCAATGTAACTTTCTGCACATGCCAAGACAGACAGTCACAGAACTACACAGCACAAAACAATTGAAAAGTTGTAATTACTCCTTTCTGGTATATTTGTAATCTGTTTTTTTTTTTTCTATGTCACTAAGCACGGTAGCGTGTACTGCTTCTCAAATCCATTGTCAAGAGGGATCACAAAAACAATCACAATCCAGATTTTTCCTTAAGAAATTTACTCAGCAGATAAGCAATAAACATTTTCCCAAGCAGCTCTTAATTGAAATACTGACTGCCTCAAAACTGAAAATTATAACTAAAATACTTTCAGCCGAAATCAAATTCCAGGTTAAAAATCAGCTGCCTTCATAGAACGCTTTTAGGTTTGAAACATGTACGCTGTTCCTGCATTATCTGGTTAAAAGCCGTTTCAGTTTATGCTATCACACAGCAGTACTGTGACAGTTTTATATTAGTACAACTTTTCTTTAGCTCAAGTTTTATAACTCCTGCATAGTTATTATTTCTCAGAGCATTCATTGATGTTCGAATATTTTTACATGACAACTCTGAAAAATCTAATTGATCTTTAGATTACTTCACAAAGTAATATGTATGCTGTAAGAATTGCCTTAACATTTTATCTTATAATAATGAAAATTCACGTGGAATTGTGCGCACGTTTGAAGGCAAAATGTGTTCCGGAAGGATAAGTTATTTGCAACACCATAAAGTGTGTTTTAGAGCAGGTTGAAGCCCCACTGGGGATGGGTATAAAGGTGCACGCAGCCATGTGGTAAATCTACACCCTCTGTGGAGGGTTGTGTGTCAGTCAGAATCAATACAGCTCTGTAAAGGTGGGGAGGTGAGGAAGGTTTGTAAGTAGGGAGGAGCATAATGGATTTACATCCCTTCTGCTCTGCATAGCATTATCTTACAGGCACTGCCTGTATGAAAAGAGAAGCAGGCCCAAATAAACTGTATTATACAGAAGCCCCAACTGTTATCTTTTATACGTGTGACCTGCAAAAGGAACATAGCTGCTGTTGTTGCTGCAAATACATTCTTGTTGTGCGGCCTAGGCACAAAGCACTGTATAGCACATTTCTAAGAGGAACGCTGGGTAACTTTATTCACAGCTGCTGATTTGTATATATAGTTTGGTATCTGTACAGGCAATTTCCCATTTTGCATATGTGGATAAATATTCTGGTATTTATGAAGGCACCCATTGAAAATGTGATCTTACATGCCTAATTAATATTATCATAACAGTTCCACCAACACTGGCTTCAGTCCAATAAAATACAAAGAGAAGTTGTATGTTGGTGTGCTCTTTTGTTGATATATGAAATCCTTCATTTTTTCACTCTATAGCTCTTCTATTGTAAGCTCCTTTTTGCAGGGAGGTTTAAACACAACTGTTAAGTCATTCAGTCTGGAAGTTGGCATACAAACTGACAGCTTGGAGCTCAAAACTTTTCATCAGGTTTCCTTTAAATAGGCTAGATTTTTTAAAAGACAATGTGTTCTAGTTTCTCATGATTTTTATTGTATACTTATGAACAGAAAACTGCTCACTTTTAAATGATGAAATTTCACAAGTTATTAGAGCCTGATTCTCAGCCATGAAACAAGCCAATTACTAGCAACTCCAGAGGAAGTTTTGCCTCCTGGTTTCAGGATTAATGTATTAGGCCAGAATTTTCATAATAGTTTGCTGAACATTAATAAATTTGTTAAAGGACTGTAGCAGTCATGCAGTTTCTTGTTTGCTTGACTTGGCAGATTCTTCAGACCAAATTTTCAAGAAAAAATCCTATAAATAACTATACTCCATAATTTAAGTTATGGTGTTCAGAATTACCTGTTAATACCTCTATATATGCATATATTCATGCATATATATTTTGCAGACACGTTAGTGCCTGCTTTTTTAAATTAGGCAGTGAAATGCTAGTTCAAAAGAATAGTATCTCTTTAGGATTTGATAACTTGAATGTGAGTTAACATACTGAATGTGAGATACTTTCTCATTGCAAGTGCTTAGCAGATGGGTAAGATATTACATCCTGAGAGCTTTGTACACAAAGTACACTTTGGTCAGTGTGGATATTTTATGCTAACTGTTCGTACGACAGAGCCTTTCAAAAGGCTATCATTTGACAATACAAACCAGTAGGAAACCATAGCCATTTACTTCCAATTATAGGTAAGTTTTATGTTTAAGGTAACTCCTAGAAAACTTAGTTTTCTGTTTACACAGAAGAGGAAGCTCAACTTGAAGATCCTTTTTTTTTGTGTATGAACGTATGTTTGTACACACACATGCATATATATGTGTGTGTATATATATGCATATATATAGTCACCTATATATACATATTTCTCTGTCCTCTTTTTTTTGTTTTTAACTTCTATTTGCTAGCTCGAGATTATCCTTGGATACTGAAAAACAAGCGACCAGACAAACTGCGAGATACGCTCAAGGAGGTAGAGGTATGTTTCAGAAAGTTTCAAGTACAGCAACATATAATCCGGTTTTCAAACCTCTTTCAACAGCTTTAATTTTCATAAAGATTCAACTCTCCCAGTGATGATAAATGTTCTTTTGTCTGGTGGGATGTTCTAAAACAGCTGCATCTTTGTGTGGCATGCTTCATCTATAAACTTGAAAATCAGAAGTATGTTAACTGATAGTGACGATATGTACTGCCGACTTCACTTTCTGTTTTCTGTTGTCCTTTAGGACTTAATGCAAAACAGTCAATGTGTGCTGAGCAAATGGAAGAACAAACATATCTGTCAGGTAAAATATTTTGACAAGCTCTTGCAATGTTCAGTCAGTGGAGCCGAACCAGCCATTCAGTGATTGATGCAATAGTGTTAAAATGTTAACTGACACAGAAAATCATTGGGGTTTTTTTAACTTATGAGCTCTTATTACCTAGATTGCGTTTATTTAAATTTGTAACCTGAAATAGATGCTACAAAACAAAAATCTGTTTTTTATCAATGTGAAAGATTACATTAAAAGGCCCTGATTCTGTGAGATTATTACTATTTGGGGAAACTGAAAGCATCCTGTATCTCAAAATAGCAGGCTAAAGAAGCAGTTAAAATATATTGGCAGGTCTGGAATCCATGTTATATTACATTGTTATATCTTAATTATTACATGTCTGTGGCAAATCTTTTTACTTTGTGCTTGTGTAATATGTGAGGGAAGCTATAACTCTAAACCAGCTAGATCATTAATCAAGTTATGGAACAAAAGATATTGTGACATGTGGCACACGTAGCTATGTTCTCAATCCACAGAAGTTCCACATATTGTATACATGAAATGCCTTTTCACATCCTCGTTAACACAGAACAGTAGGGTATGTGGGAGATCTGAACATGATACACACTCTAGCTCCTTAATCATGAGCTTGTTCTGAAAAACATATGTAATGAATTTTATAAGTTTCTGCAGTCTTTGTTGTTCATGAGGAATATGCATCACATTTGAAGCTGCCTTGGCATGGGGAATACTTGTAAATATTACTAATACTATTTCTAAAAGACAATTTGTGTTCTAACTTTTATGCTTTTTCAGATTTGTAATTTTTTTCTTCTAATTCAAGCAGTTCCAAATGTGTGTCAGCAGGATGAATATTAAATATTCAAACATTATACAGATGAAATTCCACAAATATCTGAGTAGCAAAATTTTTAAATACATGACATGCCAAATAGTATATAGTCTTTTTGTATCAATAATAAAGATATTATTGTCTAAGCTACATTTGACTGTCAGATCTTATCACTAGTAAATGTATGCCATTCACGTACAGATTACATAGTATAGGTTTGTGAAGGTTAATCTTCTAGAACTGATTTAAATATTAATTGTATGCTAATTTAGATGACTTTGTTGTTGTTGTTGTTGTTATTGTTCTGATTAGAAAAGGAATTTGGTTGAGAAATACTGAGTCAATTAGCCATGAACGTATTCATCTGCTTCCCAGTTTGCTGTCTCTTCATTTGCTTTCCCCATGCATTCTCCCTCTATCATTTTCCTTCCCCTCCCATTTATCTGCATCCACCCGCATTCCTCACCAACACATACTTGGGAACAGTGAACTTCTTGCCAAAATTTGATTGTCCTGCCTTTATAATATAACACCTTTGGTTGGCTAGCAATTCTATATAAAACTCTTTTTTTTGACTTAGCATCCTCTGAGTAGTTTCAGGCTTATGTAAACAAAAGGAAGAGACAAATACAATTTTACTTATTTCTTGTACAAGATGGGAAAGAAGACAGATGGATGTTTTTATCTTAGTATATTAGGGTCTGGCTTTATATTGAATTGCATCATGTCAAGGGGTAGCTTGAGAAACTGAGTATTTTTTTAGGGTTTTTTAGGTGGCTTGTATAGCCAGAGTATAAGTGATAATACAACTCATAATATATCCAGTGTTAAATTTCTAGATAAAAATCATAGTCATTTCTCTGTCCTTAAATTCTGGTTTTGGTTTCTCAATCACAAAAAAATTGCTTTTTATATAATAATGGCTGATAATTGAAATCTCCAACAGGGTTTAGAATGTTCTGCCAAAACAATTGTGTTATTCCACTTTCTGTCTTCCTGAAAATATAAGCTCTCCAACAAATGAAAATAAAACAGAGAAAAATGAATAAATTGGGAGAGTCTAGAACAGAAAAGCTGTCTTCTGTCAATTTTTATGTCAAATGGTTTGTTTTTCTGCTGCTCATCTGTTTTTGAGCATTTTGCAGGAATATCTGGACTCTCCCTTTTTGATACAAATGTTCTGAAGCTTCTGGAAAAGATGTTGTACATTTATTTTTTAGTTTTAAGTAGGAGATTGATTAACTGTTTCAGCAGAAATTGCTTATCACATAACGATGTTATCTATGTCATACCACTACTGTATTCATATGCTATTTTGGATGGATACCAGAGCAGCTGCCAGTGGAAAAAGAAGACTCCATGTTTGCATTAACTTTCAAATGTAACAGAAAGCAACATGTCAGACAAACAGCATGGGGAGCATGTGGTGAATTACCCTGACTGTCATAATTTCACTAATTTGGGCTAAACCTGAGTACATGGTTTAATTATAGTATCTTTTTTTTTAGCTCTTTGTTTATTAGTAGCAATACAATGTCAAACATTCATTTATAGAAATTAAAATATTTAACTCCACAGCCATTACATTTTTCAATAAATGTTCTATGCATTTGGATGTTCCATATCTGTTGTTGAACCAGGAAGAGTGCCCTTTGTGCTGTACTAACAATATGCTATCCAAAAACTCAATGGCTGTTGAACTTTAGCAAGACAGAACAAATGGGAAAAAACCTGAAAGGTGATACAATGATAACAAGACTATCATTTAAAAGAGTAGTATGATTCTCCTCAGATTTTGTGGGATAAAAAAAAAGCACAGGACTGCTGCTAGTGTGCATTCTGGAACCTAAACATTACTATTCCTAATCCCTCACTGCTTCCTCCGGCACTTCCAGCTTCTAACTAGCCCACAGGCAAAAATTGGGGGCTATAAATTTAAACATGCATCTGCTAAAAGATAAGTGTTCTGTCATGTTAACCATTTGTGCGCAAATGACAAATTAGATTTCATGCATAGGCCTCAATGGAAAATCTAGGTAGTTTGCATGCAGACTATCTTTGTCCATTAGAAGTGTCATAATTTACTTCCTTGTCCACTGCCAAAAAAAAATCCATTGACTTTTATTTTTGCAGTCCTAAGTATACGTTCTAGTACTGCTTAGAGCTTCTGAAATAGATGATGTGCCAGTTCATCTAAACATAACCTAAGACTGTACAGGAATTTTCGTCAAGGAGCTTGCTCTCTTATTTAAAAGAGCTTAGCTGGAGCCCTAAAGGACTGAGGTCTTTCCTTTAGCTCTGTTCCTACTCTTCCAATAGGAGCTGAATGCACACCATTTCTGTATGGTACTTCTGAACCTCAACTTTGATGACCTGTGATGAGTTGCTGAAACAATCCTGTAATCTTCAGTTAGTGGATGTCAAAGGAAAATAAATAGGCCATAAAAGAAGGATGATAGAAAAAAAGACAGGAAGTCTTTACAATAAGATGCCACTGTGTTGTTTATAGTTAAATAAACTATTTACTCCTTGGCTTTCCCTGCTGAGGAGTAATAATCTAAGGAATTAATTTATCAATATTGTTGAGTTTACTCAGCTCTGGCTGCTTCCCTTCCTCTTGGTCTCCTTCTCTAATTCTTGGGAATGCTTTTAAGTTTTGTCACAAAATAATCAATCCTATGAAATAATGCCATTGGTTCAGGTTTGGTTTTACAATATAACGTAGTAAAAATTAATGCGATCTAGCTGAAACAGTTGATTTCTAACTCTTTTTTAGTTTTACATTTGCATTACGATGTAGAATCAAACACATGCCAACACTGAATTATTTTGTTGAAGAAAAGCCAAGCACTAGCTACAAATTGTATGTTACCTGCTAATGAAAAAGATGTATATATTCTTTGTTAAATTACTTTGATTTAACTTGATTTGTCTTGCAATTTACATATGTATATAAATGGTTCTATGTTACCATCATCGACATACTTAAAACTGGATTCTGAACTGAGATACACAGCAATATTTGCTGACATGGCTTGTTATATCAGCTACACTGCCCATAAGCAAACTGATTTAGCAAGATTTGTGGTGACATACAGTAGCACATCTGATATAAAAATCAAGACATTCTGGCTAGAATACATGAGAAGCTAGTACCCATCACCAGTTACTAAGAGGAACACTGCCCTCGTATTAAATTTTTTTGGTTGCTTTTGATCGCAGCCGTTAATGTGTTGTGTGGTTTTAAAGATTTGGAGCTAGAAGTACAAATACATTGATTATTGTGAAACAGTAACGTGTAACAACAATAACTTCATCTGTAATAAGGCATGCAACAGAGTAATTACAGTAGGGTGGCTAAGAAAGCAATCTGGAATGAAGAGGTGGGGAAAAACCCTGGGAACCTGCTTGAACAAGAAATGCTTTGCAATTCTCTTCTCCTTTTGCATATTCCTTTGTTGGTTGGGCTCTGTAAGGGAAAACAGTTTGCAGCAATATTTTTTACAGGCATATTTTCCTTCTCTTCCAATTTTAATCAGATAGAAGCAAATCCTGGCTTTGCTCTGCAGGTATCTTTTTAGGTAGAAGGGCTGATAAGCAGCTACGCTGCATGAAAGAGGAGTCAAGGGCTAAGGCTTCCAAGGATAAAGGAATCCACTTAAGTACATGTTTAAGTTCTACTGAAGTCCATAAGTCACAAGCTTGTACTTAAGTCCTTTGCTTAATAAAAAATAACTGAAACACATATTGGAGCACTTTGCTATTGGGAAAGGGAAGGGATAAGTCTTCCCCCCGATATCCTCTGCTCCTTCTTACGCTTTTCTTGATCATTGGAGAACCATGTTTGTCACACTTCTATCAAAGTCTTCACATTTAACTCCTCAGTAACACAGAAATTGTGGCCCTTCCTTCCCAGCATGTAGAATGACTAGATGCCCACACATTTTACTCAGACTATGTTCAAGTACGAAGGCTATGCCTATTCTTCCAATAGTTATGAAGTCATGCTTTCATATTTTGTTTAGGAACACCTTGGGATGGTTAAAGCTGTAGAGGTGACTCTTCTGATTTCTCTTTTTCACATTACAGTACTTGTCTGAAAAATTTGTGATGTGTTTCATTATTGTGAGCCT